>NC_090400.1:42237896-42415396 GCF_036365525.1 Heterodontus francisci
TTCTCCCAACTCCTCTGGCAGATTTGGAAATGACTGTCTCTTGTTATATGTAAATAATTTACTTACAGAATTCTGTGCATTTGGAGTGTGTCAGATGCTTGAACGGCAAACTCCTGAAAGATTCCTGTGTTTTAAGGAAACTTTCCTCTTTTTCCCCCCCCCCCCCCCCCTTTTCTGAAGTTAAAAGCAACATCTTTTAAGATTGACCTTGGCAAACGAGGCTTAGCAATGTAACATCTTGGTGAGAATGGAATACTGGCCTGGGTTAGTCCCATCTCTCACTAGCAGTTCCTCGGCATCTCAGCCAGAATACTTACACATGACAACAATTGGAAATTACATGCGGCCATTGTAAAATTTGTTAGAGAAGGTGCTGGTCTTCCACGTCGAGCATAACGCCAGTATAATACCTCGCTGTGTGCAGTTGGCTGCTGCATTTTCAACGTTACAGCTTTTGAAGTGTAGTCACTGTCGTAAAGTGCTTTGGGACATCTTGAGGTTGTGAAAGGTGTTATGATGAATGTAAGTCTTCCTTTGTTACATATATGTGACATAAAAAATAGTATGATTTTATGAAGAAGGAACCAGTTTCTCCCAATCAGCATTAGTATTTCAGTAAATTGATCCATTATAGGAAGTCTAATCCTTTTGGAATATTGAATTACTGTAAAACTATGAGGTGATTCCCACTTAATATCCAACATCTCTCTTTAAAAATAATAATTTTCCCACGGTCAGTTGATGAATCTCTATTAACAAGATGGCAACAGAGTTGGGATAGACTTCAAAAACTTGCTCTACTGGCTAGGGCCTGCAGCTACATTGTGACAGGCAACTGTTTGTTTATAGAATTTCCCTTGTAAATGTTCACACAGGCAGATTAAATTATGATGATAAAAGAGTGACTATTACGATAACCAAGTAGCCACATTCAGAAAATTTGTATGTTGAAATGAAGTGAAGATTCAAGTCCTATTTTGTGAAGTACTTGGCTCTGAGAAAAAGCAACTGTTGCAGCTCTCCGTCACCAGATTCATTCCAATTCTACATCCAGATACTGGCATCACCTCTTCTATCCAGAGCATATTTTTCTTTTGTGTCTTTAACTCATTCAGGGTGCTATCTTGGGAGTAGGGGAGGGATCTATAGGTCTGGATGGAAAGGTGAGCTAAATGGGCTGAATGGCCTTCTTCATCTGCTCTTTACCTCCCAGAAGGTCACATGGTCATGAAAGTAAAACAAAAAAGAATTTGCATTTATATGGAGCCTTTGATAACCTCAGGATACCCCAAAGGGCTTTAAACTAGGGAGTACTTTTTTTTGACGTCACTGTTGAAGTGTAGTAAATGTGATACCCAATTTGAGCACAGCAATAATGTGAGAATGACCAAATAATCAGTTTTAGGTGTTGGTAAAAAGTTAAATATTGGATAGGATACCGAAAGGACTCTTCAGCTCCCCTTCAAATAGTGCTGTGAGATCTTTTATTTCCACCTGAGAGGACAGACTGAGCCTTGGCTTAATATCTCATCCAAGAGATGGCATCTTTGACCACACAGCTATCCCTCAGTACTGCACTGAAATGCCAGTCTATATCATGTGCACAAGCTTCTGAATTAGGGCTTGCACACACAATCTTATGACTTTGGGTGAGAATGTTACCACCGAACCATTGCTGGCACATGGGTGGGAAAATTTTATGCCCCGCCCCATGGCAAGTTTGGAGGCAGGGAGAGCATAAAATCAGGTTGGGGAGGGGGTCCCACATCCGCCAAAATTTAGGCCAGACGGGAAGCCCTGTGAATGGCCATCCTGCCGCCACGTCAGTAAGCCATGTAGTGGGCGTCTCTGTCGCCGCACAAGAAGCACAGCATGAAAACTATGTGGGCTGCTTCCCGGCTCTGAGGGAAGTTGGTATGGGGGGGGGGTGTCCCTTGTTAAAAGGCACTTAGTGTCTGATTGAGGGACCTGACGTCAGAAAGAGGGGGAGCCCGCTGAAGCCACACCCCTGCCCCTGGTAGTAACCCCACGAGACCCATCCCACCCTGACCTACCTGTGGCCTGGGTCCAGCGCCACTCCTGGGCCTCCAGTAGGTGCTCCTCCGGCAGAAGCCACAGCCTCCATGGTGGTGCTGCAAAGTAGGAGAAGGTGGGACTTCAGGCGACGGGGACCTTGATCCTGTGGAAGGCCTGCCGCTGTCCATTTAAGTGCCTGATTAGCACTCGATGTGGTGGGCCTTCCAGAGAAGAGGCAATGTGGGGTTCTCGGCATCGCTTTTCCTGGACGTTGAGACCCATGTCGTCAGCATAAAATCCCAGCCATGGTTTTTAACAAGTTTGTTTTTTTTTAAATTATTTTTCTTTTTAGAATTCATGCATAGCTTAATTAGCAAGTAACTGCTAGTAGGAAAATATTACAGCTATGCAACTGCAAGCTGTTAACAATTTGCTGGTGGTCAGGGTTAATATCTAGGGGTTAATTGACCGTTCCATTTGAGATGGTCTCCAATAGCCATGTTGGGGATGTTTAATTGGGGATGATGCATTGTTACTTTCTTTTACTTTGAATAGATGGTGGTGAAAGGGAATGTTTCCGTTCTTAGGAGTGAAAAATTAAACCTGAAAGGGGAAAAGTAAAACACTGCAGGTTGTGGTTTCTTTGTGGATGACCTGCATTCTGTCAGTGTTTGAACAGTAAACTTGGTAAGCACAGCTGTGCTGCAGCTGTCATAGGTATTTGAAATACAACATCAGCACTTTATGTGCTTAATGTGGTCCTTTGGATCTCCCTGCTGTGTTCAAGCACTGGCACCTGTGCCCTTCTGAAATGTAGTTTTGGACGCGAGCACTCTGTACATAGTCTTAAAGTGGGTTTACACACTAGCCTTTCATCACAGGGAGACGTGGTTTACAATCTAGTCTGGGACTGATGGGATGAAAGCTTCTTTGTTTACTGTAAGAGTTCTAAGCAGAATGAGCTTGTTTAGTTCAATTCCATTGTTAGTACAGTTGGGCTAACAGCATAAAGCTGGCTGCAATCGGCGGTTTTACCTCAAGACCACTGGTGTGGAAAGTGAGACAAGTCCACAGGTGCAATGGATCCATGAAGGGGAGGTCTTGCAAATCTAATTTACTAGTTTTCTTTAAGGGTGTATCAAAGGATCTCGATGGTGGTAAGGCAGTGGATGTGCTGTACTTGGATTTCAGTGAAGGCCTTTAATACAGTTCCTCTGGAACGGCTGGTACTTTAAAGAAAGTGGAATCAGTGGAAATATTTTGCAGTGGACTGATGGAACTCAGAGGGTGAGGTGCTGGGATCTGGCATCACCCTGGGCGAATGTTCCCTATGATCTGTTTTGGGTCGTCTTTTGTTTAATATCGTAAATTATATACAGCTAGGAGTCACAAGCACAGTGTCTAAACTTGCAGATGATACAAGGCAAAGCTGAACAGGATAAGATCCAGGATGGTCTGAATATACGTGGGAATTGGGCAGACAGGTGGGAGATGAGATTCATGTCAGGTAATGCAAAGTGCTTCACATGGGACAAAAATTCAGAAAGATACCATTACTTAAATGGCAAATGGAAGAGATATAGGGGACTTGATTGACAGTATGTTGAAGCTATGGCAACAATGTTTGATGACAGTGAGAAAAGCAAATCAGATGCAAAAAGGGCAACATTGAGCTGAAATAACGAGATCATCCTGCCACCTTCTAAATCATTGGTGCGACCGCACCTGGAATACTGTGCACAATTCTGGTCACAACTTTACCACAAGGATATTGGAGCTATTGAAAGGATACAGACGAGGGGATGGAGGAATTGGATTACGAGGAGTGATTATATATGGACGTCTTCTTACTGAAAAAGAGAAGGTTGAGAAGTGATATGATATCTGTTTTTAGGACTATAAAGAGACTAGATAATGTATACTGTTCCACCTTGTCCAGATCAGTAGAAGCATGGGTTGCGGTTTGCACTTGGAGGTGAATTTAAAACTAGTCTGCAGAAACATTTTTGTGAGCGAGTGCTAAATCAATGGAACAGGCTCTCTTGGGAGACGGTGGAAGCAGATAATTAATTCAAATGCAAATTAGATTGCTTTCAAAAAGTACTTTGGTATACAGAATGC
The DNA here is from genome assembly GCF_036365525.1 of Heterodontus francisci. Lineage (NCBI taxonomy): Eukaryota > Metazoa > Chordata > Chondrichthyes > Heterodontiformes > Heterodontidae > Heterodontus > Heterodontus francisci. Next base: position 42,242,034 of record NC_090400.1, read on the forward strand.
GTAATTTGAAAAATGACATACAGTAAATGCAGAATGACCTAAGATTTCCAAAGCTTTCCATTACTAGGGGTTTTCCTTGTCTCATATCTGGGTAGACTAACTGATTAGAAATTGATTACAATGGTTAGTCACAACTCCACTATTGTTCGATCATCCAACTACCAGGACAGTAGAAGGTGAATTAAAAGGACCATATTCTTTATTTGCCTAGCAATTCCTATATTCCTATGCAACAGGTGGTGCTGTTCTGGAATTGAGGTCCTTGGTCCCTGTCGTCGGAAAATGTCCCAGCACTGATGGCAATTGCCTGGATGAGCACAAAATTCAACAAAACATACAAGGTCTTAGAAATGTGGTCAACTTTAGACAGAATAATCAAAGCTGTGAGGAAAAATAACTTTGTATGATAGATCAGTCCCTCTTTATGCGGCTAAGTTGGGCATTCCAACAATGTAAGGATATCATTATCCGATAGATCGATAAATAGCAGCTGCATTTTGATCGGGACATTTTCTGCATTAAATGGGACTACGTGTGAGGAAAAATGGTTGCTGAGGCATTTTGAAGGGGTGACCAAACAGTTTGCCAGCCGCTGGTTTTTCAGGCTGCTGAAAATTGCGACCAGGAACAATGTTCCCTCTAATTTTTCTTTGTTGCGCTTTGTGTGTTGGTTGGGCCGCGCGCCCATGCATCCGTGTCGCTTCGAGGGAACATTGGCTAGGGGCCAACTTGGCCACTCCTTTTGATGCCCAATGGCTGCCTGGTGCAATATTCAGTGGGGCCAGTAAATGGGCAAACAGCTGACACACCTGAAACAGATATATGAATCGCAGTCCTGATTGCAAAATTTCAGATACAAATAGGCAGAGTGCATGCTCCACCTTGTTGTACCAGGCAATAATGAGGAAGACACTCCAAATAGGTAAGTGAAAAATTATCTCTTTATTCATGTGTATGACTATAGTGGCATAAAAAGTCACTAATAGGCATTGTAGGGTCATTTTACATTATTCTTGCTATTAAATGCCTATTTATTGTCTCCTGAAACTGGAGAATGGAAACGCTACATTTAAGATGTGATTTATATTGAATGGACCAAATAATTTGCACTTGAGGAAACAATAAGTAGGAAAGTTAAACATACTCTTCAAAAGTAACCTGCTGAAAATTAGTCCTGTGGTGCCATAGAGATCCGTCAGTGGAACAATCCATCCACTGAATTCTTGGAAAGTACGCATGCATTTTCAGTCATCCCAGAATCATTGTATATTCAAAGTCACGTACTTAAGGGATATTAATTGAAATGCCCTGGCCATTTGAACCTTTTGTGCATTGATAACAGGTTCTGGCTGGCTTTTCGGTGAGTGTTTTATCAAGCTCTGCAAGCCAGTAATTAAAATTTGGGTCAAAAACAAGAAATGCTGGATTCACTCAGCAGGTCTGGCAGCATCTGTGGAAAGAGAAGCAGAGTTAACTTCCGAAGAAGGGTCACTGACCCGAAACGTTAACTCTGCTTCTCTTTCCATAGATGCTGCCAGACCTGCTGAGTGAATCCAGCATTTCTTGTTTTTGTTTCAGATTTCCAGCATCTGCAGTATTTTGCTTTTATTAAAATTTGGGTTCTGTTTTTCTGTGGGTCGAATAAATATTTTTGATCTGAATTTCAGATGCAGAATGCTATCTGAAAAATAAGGTGGTAACTACATTCAAAAATCTTTTGGAATTTGAGAGTATTATACTTGTAGGGTATCTGTTAGACTGTTTGCTCAATGAGGGACCAGTTTGCTCTGTACGAAAGCAGCAGGTATTGAATGTTTTTGTAGCAAATGCTGTAACAAAGCTTTTTGAGCCTGGAGTAAACAGTGAATGGAAACTAATGATGTTGGAAGCCATTGTTACGATCAGGTGAGGAGGGGTCGAAGGGCTCCCCTCTTTTCCCCCTCCTTGTTTCACCACAACAGGTTTATTTATTTTTTTAACTGAATCTGCTTGCCAATTCCATGAATGTTTAACTGTTATCATTTAGCTGTGATCATAAAAAGAGTCAATCGGACAGGTTTTCTCTTTAACAAAGAAAGAGGTTAACTTTATTGTACTTAAACCGATCTAAGTAAAATAATAAAATACACTCCGACTTTCTTCCTTCAAGCACACGCGCACGCACACACGCACACACACACGTTACAGAGCGGGGAAAGATAGATTGGGCAGATTAGAGTCCAGAAAAATAAAAGTGGTACATGGTCTGGAGGTTAGTGACTCTGTTGGCTTCAGGCTGAATTCTGTGGTCCTGAGGCTTCTGTTTTGAAGACATGGATGTTGATTCAGTGGTTCTCTGGGAGACAGAAATGTGACTGAATTCCTTTGAGAGATCTCTTCTTTCTAGAAAGTTCTCTACTGTGTAGCTGAAGGAGGTTTCTATCTGTTCTTTCCAGAAAGTTCTCTCAATAACTCCCCCATCAGGCTTAAGTCATTAAGCACAGTTCATATAAACCACTGAACACCGCTACATTCGGCAGCAGGGAATATGCCTTGGTACTCATAGTCAGCAGACAGAGTTCAAAGCTTGCAAGGTTTGAGTGGTTTGTCTCCACCAGTTTAATATTCAGGATTCTAGCTGGTGGCTTAAAAAATTATCCTTCAACCTAGCATGTTTTGGTGACACCATGTTTCCAGCTGGATTTGACTAACACTGAACTGAAGAAAAAACTGAAATACTTCCAACTTTCACTGTTGCTGTACATTATTGCTGAAGATGTTTTAGGTTGTATTTACACTACAGCTGTGGAATCAGTATGAAGGTCACACTAATTTTACAGTTATAAATGCATTTTACAAGTTTTTCTTCCCATACATTTATACTTGCAGAGGAGCAAAGGGATAAGTTTGACATTCTTTAATATTTTGTGACTATATAACAACATAACATATAAGTGACATGAATGTAATACCAGGATACAAGGATTAAATGAAAGCATTGATCAATATATGGCAGACCTAAAAGTTTCCAAATGATTAATTTATATAGCAGTTGTATCAATGGTGTGAAGCTGTTTCACTTTGCACTGATGCTTCAGTTGTTGCGTAAATACAAACAGAATTCAATACCTGGGCTTAACCTGAACAAGCTGTTTTGGTTTGGAATTGGCTCAAGTCTTTACATCTGGTTTACACATTCCAAGTTGAGCACCTGTGCAAAACCAAGACCTCTTCATAATGATGTTAAACCTGCAGTGTAAATGCACTGTTAAAAAGTGTGAATTTGGAGGTTTGTATGCAGAGATAAAATAGCCTACAGCATAGGATGAGGCACTCCTTAAAAGTGCTAATGACACTACAAATATCATAGAATAGGTACAGCACAGAAGGAGGCCATTTGGCCCATTGTGTCTGTGCCGGCTCTCTGCAAGAGCAACTTACCTAGTCCCAGTACCTGCCTTTTCCCTGTAGCCTGCAAATTTTTTCTCTTCACATAATTATCCAAAGTGTTATTGTGAGACCAGCTGTGACTTTCGAGCTAGGAATTCATTTGCATTGGCCATCGTAAACAGCCGAATAAATATTGCATCTCCCCTTTTAGATTACAGATAGGTACTGAAACTACATGTAAATGGACCTAAAATTCTATACATCTTAAGTAATGCACAGTGGGTTATGGTAACTAATCTACAAGATGTAATAAATCCAGAAAAATTCTGAAAATTCACAGCAGGCCCATTAACAGCTAACATGTTAATATTCTTTATGCAGTTTCTGATTGACGCACTTTTGTTTCAAGCATTTTATATTTGTTTTTTCAGATTTCCACAGTTGTTAATTATTTTTCCCTTTCTACTTAAAAAAAAAAAGTGTCTCTGAAATAAAACTCGATATAACAATCAACACTAATGTTCTTTAAAGTAGCTTAGTTTAACTGGTCTTATTAGGCCAGTCAGCATCAGTGGAGAGAATAGACAAGTTTTGGATGCCGTCCATTCTTCAGAACTGTTTTAAGAAGGCTCTTTATTTGAATAAGCTGATCTGTTCTTTGACGCACATTATGGGTTTCTAATGTTTTGTTTTTGATTTGGCTTTCTAGTATCTGTAGAATATTGCTTTCCTTATTACTTGTAAGGATCTAGTTACATTAACTCAGACGATCATAACTGTTCTGTACAGTACTAGTCAGATACACCAACCTCTTTGCACTGAAGACTCCTGTGTTCTATTTTTTTTACTTAATACAATACTGAATGAAGACTGTTACATTTGTTCATTTACATGTTTGCGCAACTGAACTGACAGGAAATGTTGACATTCCCTGCATTCATGCAAACACTGCAGTCTTTTTGCTTTCATAATCAGAAGATGAATTTGAGCTCCCCAGTTGATGCAATGAGTAACTGAAATGTACAAGCTAGGAAGTTAATGGGATTTATCCTTAGCCTGTGCTGAGTTAGCTGCATTCGGTCAGATGATGATGGCATACTACAATTAGCCAGTGTTACTTAGAATCAGCTAGGGCTTGCTCTTGATTGATATTTGCAGAGACCGTTGTGGAAAGTGTGCAGATATTGGGTGAAAACAGGATGGATCTTGGCCATGATGTCCATGGTGACAGAATACTCCTTGTCGCGACTTGCATGAAAAATGGAGACTTGCGCATGGTACTGATGGGTTACAGTAACAAGAAGGGGAGGAGAGAACATGTGCCTCGTTTCTGAATGATTTGCAAATTGCATGTGATTTAACTATGACCATGTTGATATGCAGTTTCATGAAACTAGGATAATATTTAGATTAAACTTTTTTTAATATGATCCGAATAATCAGTTAGGGTGGTTTTTCTTTGGAAAGAGAATTGAATTTATATAGCACCTTTCGCGTCTTCTAGCCCATCACAGCCAATAAAGTATTTTGAAGTGTAGTCGCTGTTGGTACCAACAATCGGTTTGGCAACCTACAATGTACTGGTACTAGGATAATTCCTCCAGTTTAATCATCATCTTAAGTGGCTCATAAGCTTCACATAACAGTGCTAAATATTCTTAACTGTTTTATGTTGCATGCTTGTGTTACAAAAGGTGTTATTTTTGTACTAAAATCTTAGACTTGTGTGTTTTTTTAAAAACTGAAAAAAGGATTTTCAGTGGACTTTGACCTACAAATAGTTGGAATTTCTGCAATGTTTTGAAAGGAAGTTCATAACCAAAGCTGAACTTTATGGATGCTTTGAAAGGAAGTTGAACTTGAACAAGGACAGGAAAGCAGCAATTTCAAGGAAACCACAATTGTTTGACCTTCCTCAGGGCAACTTTTTTAAATGACAGAGGAGACGCTGTGTCTTGACATACGACCATGTTCAGGAAGGTTTTTTTCACTTTGGACCCTTTAAAGGGCCAGCGAATTGGACAAAGAACAGGCATTTGAAATTTTTGCTTTGACCTGCCTGGAGCAAGAGAGGAAGACCCAGGACAGTGTTACCTCTCTCTGTAAAGGAATCCTACAACTCTTGAGAAGAAACCCTGTATTTGAAAGGTGGCAGATTCCTGTTGCCTCCTGTCTCTGAAGAATCCCTGCTCCAGTGTGGTTCCGGGTTGTTCCTGCTGCCTCCTGCCTGCTGAGAAATCCTGAAGTCAGAAGAATTCTTCCACTGCTAGACTGTTGCTTTAAAACCCAAGCAGACGTGTTGCTACACCCTTGCTGAAAGACCTGTGTGAAGCCTGCTACAGACAAATTGCCCTGAATGCCTACCCATCACAAACTGTTCACCAACCTCGTCTGGAGAGACTTTGAGTGGCATCTGAATATTCCACTCTGGGATACCTCACCATACCAAAAACATCCTACCACAATGTGATGAACTCAATCATTTTATTTTTCCTTTTTTATTCCTAAGAAACAGCTGTAAACCAAAAAAATCCTTTTTCCCCGGTTAATTGGTTTTTGAATGTATATATGTGTGCATGCGGGCTAGGAAGAATAAGGAGTTTTAAAAAATCTTTTCATCTAGAGAGATTTATTTCATTAGTAGTTAAGACTTCTTATTTCTTTTCTAATAAGTAGTTAATGTTGTTTGTTTAAAGAAACCTGGTTTGGTGTGATTTATTCTGGGGATAAATAGTGTCTAATTTGGCAATTCTTTGGTAAATGGAAAACTTTCTTGATATGCTGTGACCTGTGGAGTAGTGGGACTGAATTAACAGTGCATTACTCCTGCCTAGGTCATAACACTTGACCCTGGCAGCTTATGCCAGACTTGCCTTAAACGGTGAGACAAATATGAACTTTATTAATAGACACTGATGCATACTAGGACATAAAATTGAAACTTGATAGCTTGTTAATTGCAATTAGCTAAATATTTTAACCACAACCACTTTCTGGCGAACACTTCTCAAGCATGTGTGCATTCTGAATTATTGCACTGATTATTTTTGTCTTATAAACCTTCAACAATACACTACTAATAGTTTTATAAGAACGCTTGTGCAACTATTTGCGTATCAGTTAAGAGCAAGTCCATTCAGAATAAAATAACTGCTCTTCTATCCATTATTCTCCATTTTGGAAAAAGCTGTATGTCTAGAATAAATATATGACCTGTGTGTATACTCTGCCAACCTTAAACCTTTTCACAGGAATAAAACTGTTCAAAAGTGTGACTTCTACCGATTGGAACATTTTTCATGTTTTCACTAAGTCGCCAATGGAGTTATTGCTGTAAGAAAACGGTCCATCGTGTGCACCATACGGTTGAACTATATCATGCTTCATCTTTAGCAGCAGAGTCAGAAAGAAAAGAATTCATAAAATATTCAGCAGCTGTGTTCTGGGCACTTGATATGAAGTAGCTTAAGTATTGACTGTTGCAATGTCCACTACTTGGGTAGCTGATTGGCATCACCTACCTAACAATGCCACAGTTGCTTCATGTAACTCTGTGTATTCATCTGTTTCGACTTGGTTAGAATAAAAAAATCTGGCTAATACCAAATGGTAATGTAAACACATTTTCTACCAGGAAGTTGTTTTTTGTTGAATTACCATTTTAAACCCACCCCCAATTCATGCTGGGTTAAAGTGCGGTAGCTGATGTGGCATCTCACTCATGTTTCCTTTCTTCATTCACATTTGATGCTGGGCAAGTAATTTGACTTTGAGGTGCATCACTGTTCAGCCTGTTCCAATGCCTGTACATATGCATTCTCCAGCAGCAGCTCCTCAATTCTGATGAGGAGCAGGAAAGCAGGCTGGATTTCCTCACTCAACCCCTCCCCCATCATATCACCGAGGCCATTTGTAGCATCATTCTGGGTGAGGTCAGCTCACTCTCAACCTAAGCCATGGATTTTGAAGAAGGGATTTGCATCTGATATAATAACTCGTTCTCTCCACAGCCGCTGACCTGTTTAGTGTTTCTGGCATTTTGCTGTTTTTTTTTGTTGTTGATTTTTTTAAAAAGTGGTTCACACTTTGATCTTTCTAGTTTGTGTAGCTGAGTTCGTCACTAAACTGTGCAGTTACTGACTGGGGCCATTGGGTTGGCTCACCCACCTGTGAGCATATGTGAATTGGAGCAATCATCTGTCATCATCTCAAAAATGTGAAGAGTTTATAAGATTAAAGCCAGTGACGCTGCCTTGGATCTGAATGATCTGTTGTATATCCACTTTTATAGCTATTGTCATTTCAGTCGATGCTTTCCATGCAAAGCCAAAATTGAATTTTTAATCTCACATACAATTAGATCTCCCTGGATTTGTAATAAATAAAATGAAAGCAGTGAATATTTGAGGATTAAAATTATTACATTTTGAGTCCATATTTGCGTGGGTGAAAAATGAGTGGGATCAGTGATTTCATGTCCGTATTGGGAATGACATTAATTGGTGCCAGAATACCCTCTGGGATAGTTTAGCTACTGTGTACTTTTTCTAAATAGGTTGATGTTATTTGTCAAAACAAGACTTAGAATGACATTAACAAGACATTAGTTGTTTCGTGTCTCTGGCTGTGCACACAGACACGAAAGGAGAAGCAGATTATGCAGTGGATGCTTATTAAACCTGCATCAATATAATGCAGTAGCAGGGATTAATAACTAGACAAAGAACAGGTAATTATTATACCTCCTTTTGAAGCACTTCCACAAACATGTTTTGAATGCCCTGGAGCATTCTGTACTCCAGGGTTAAAACGTTCCTGTGCCATTAGCTTTAAAGTAAATCTAGTTTTCAATCTGCCTATTACTTAGAAACTATTAGCAAATACAGTAGACACTGCTGTGCAAACTTCAGTGTGATTTTTAAGTCTTTGATTTTATTATTCTGGTTGTGCCATACATTCACCATTCGGCGTGTGATCACCTTCCGAGTACCAGCTCTTTTGCCAGCCACTTGGCATAGATCACTCATAATGGTGACACCTCCAGGTTCATGGGTTACAATAACTGGTGCTAAACCCAGTTTGTTGTGAGCCTTAGGTTTATGATTATACTGCCAGGTGTATCCTTTTGCTTATAAATGCAGTGAACTGTTTTGCCAGACGTATTGCCACAATAGGAATCATCCAGTAAAATTCAGTAGTATTTTTTATTTTAAGATAATAGAATAGAACTGATTTTAGTTGCATGTAAAACCAGTTGGCAAGCGGTCCGTTGACTCCCTAATAACTCTGTGTGTAGTTGAGCCACGCAGACCAGGGATGTGCCAGGTTCAATTGCTGAGTCTCATCTGGGACAATGATGAGAGTGCAACAGCTGACCTTTGCACATCTGCTTAGAAAGGCTAAAATCAGACAGAGTCCTTGCTCCTTATTCTTATCAAGTGAATCCTACTGGAGCTGTGCCCAAATGGGGCAGATACCATGAATTAATTTTTTTTTATAGAATATAATCAACAGTTGACACGGGTTGCTAGGATGAGTGCTTAAAGCTGGGGTGTTGGACTTTTAAGATGGTATTCTGAGAGGATGAAGTGAAATGGACTGAAGGATTAGCTGAAGAAGATCTTGTCTTGTAAAGTTTGGTACATAGTGTGGTCGAAATTTGTCTGGGCCTAATTTCAAAAACTAATTACAAGCTGTTATGACCGAGGCGGGAGGGGTGCACTGTCTTTTCTAGTTCCACTTCTCCACAGGTCACAACACATATTTAAATGTTTACCCACTTACCGATACGGTCAATCACAGACTCCACTCTTTATCCCAGAATAAAACACACCAATCAGGTTTCGTTAAACAACAAAATGATCAGTTTATTATAAAACAAGGCATAACCAGTATCGAAGCAAAGCATTAACAGGAGTGAAATATAAAAGTTCCCTTTTTACCTTAGCCCCTCTCTCTCTCTCTCTCTCTCTCTCTCACACACACACACACACACACACACACACACACACACACGTTAACCGAAAAATAGAGGTTATTTCTTTACAGCTCCTTTACAAAAAAAAAGACAAAAAGAAATACTTTGGCCCAATACTTGCTAATTCTTGAGGAAAAATCATGAAGATATGGAAAGATGTCAGTTGTCCCTTATTGATTTGGCGTCCCACATACGCATAGTCGGCTGTCTCTGGGATCTTCATAGAACAATTCTTTTCTGGCAAATAAAAGCAAAATACTGCGGATGCTGGAAATCTGAAATAAAAACAAGAAATGCCGGAACCACTCAGCAGGCCTGGCAGCATCTGTGGAAAGAGAAGCAGAGTTAACGTTTCGGGTCAGTGACCCTTCATCGGAACTGACAAATATTAGAAAAGTCACAGGTTATAAGCAAGTGAGGTGGGGGTGGGGCAAGAGATAACAAAGGAGGTCTAGATTGGACCAGGCCACATAGCTGACCAAAAGGTCACGGAGCAAAGGCAAACAATATGTTAATGATGTGTTGAAAGACAAAGCATTAGTACAGGTTAGCTGTTAATACACTGAATATTGAACAGCAGCAAGTGCTTACCCACTGTTTCTTTTCAGGTTTGCACTTGCTGCTGTTCAATATTCAGTGTATTAACAGCTAATCTGTACTAATGCTTTGTCTTTCAACACATCATTAACATATTGTTTGCCTTTGCTCCGTGACCTTTTGGTCAGCTATGTGACCTGGTCCAATCTAGACCTCCTTTGTTATCTCTTGCCCCACCCCCACCTCACTTGCTTATAATCTGTGACTTTTCTAATATTTGTCAGTTCCGAAGAAGGGTCACTGACCCGAAACGTTAACTCTGCTTCTCTTTCCACAGATGCTGCCAGGCCTGCTGAGTGGTTCCGGCATTTCTTGTTTCTTTTCTGGCAATGTTGAGGATCACTTCAGCAGGCTTTCCAGAAGAAACATGGCAACAGGGGGTTTCTGGCAGTCTTTTCAGGAGGAATGCCGCATAAGTTTCTCTATTTCTTATACTCACTTCTAAGAGCTTCTCAAAAGAGATGGCAAAGCTGGCAGGCTGTTCAAAGAGATGGCAAAAGGCTGAGCTGGGATTTTGTCCTTTGGCAGGTTGATTCTTAAATTCCTTCAGAACACTGTCCAAACCCCAAGTGACTCTCTAAAGTGAAACCAAAAACAATCTCGAATCAAGCCTCCTCAGCCCTATAAATCTTGACCTGTCACTTCTCTGTAACCATCTCCCCTTAGTACAAAAAGCCCCTGCTGCATATTTATCTGAAGACAGGTGATTTCCAGTAAGGGTTGTTTAAAAACCAAGTCCCCTCAGTGTCATTTCAGTGACCCCAGTGGAAAAAATTCGATGGAATCCTTTTCAGTTCTGCCAAATAAAACAATGTCCATAATTTTTTTAAAAAACCAAAAATATAGAAGTACCATCGTAACAAAGCCACTTCCTCTGCTGACAGCAACCCTCAGATAAATGGAGGGTGGTGGAGGACAGTGGGATGGGACAGATCATGACTGCCAAGAGTTCTCTCCCTAGCTCCAAGCGAAATTTAAAAAAAAAATCAAACTTACCTTTTTGTTGGCAATCACTCACCAGGCTGCATCCACATCCAATGCATACTCCACTTGGTGTCCTAGTTTTCTCGGGTTCCCAAAGCAGGCATTAGGCACCAACACAAGTTTTAAGTGGTGAGTCCAGACGCCTGCAAAATGGCCCGATCAAAATCATGTTGGATGTTTTTCAAGCCTCCATGGGGCATCTTCCTGTGAAATTGGTCATTTTTGCCCCTCATTTTCCATCCAGAAAACTGGCATAACGAAGTGGACAGCAAATCAAATCCTTCAAGTTCCCCTTTTGCATAACAGAGTGAAGGATACTTCCTAAAATAATCAAGCTCAAAGAAATGTCGCTTGGTGCCCTTGAATATCAGAAATGCATATTTGGCTGATATCACCTAAAGCATTTACTTCAAGAACAAGCACATTCCTTATTCAACAACTCTGCTATTTCGTACAAAAACACCACATTTGGCTTGTGCTACTTCATAGCATTTCCCTTGAGAGAGCACATTCCTTCAGACAAGGACGCACTGTTAGATATTATTGTCACTAGAAGTTGCTGTTATTTCTGTATACCACAAGTTCAAGGTTTGACGAGGTAAAAGCAGCTACCTTTCCGCAAGTGATGAGAATTATCAGTTCACATGAATGACTGGGCCAAGTTGGTGAAATATTATAATAAATGACCACAAGTCAATGTCAAATCATCAAGGCCAGAGTGAAATGTAGCCTACAGCAAAGGAAGGCCCCAGGCTCAAATTTCAAACAGCGAGAAGCACAGGTGCCGCTTACTGCTCCTGGGCTAGGTGCAAGGAAATTAATTTCAGCCTGGATTTTCAGTTGACAGTTGCCGCAGAGTGAGTGTGAATGAATATCCAGTGAGAAGAGAAATGGTTTGAAGGTCTGATGTGCTTGAGGCACACATGACGAGCAATCACTTGGGCAAGGACAGCTTTTTGTTTTAATGGAGTGTTTTCATGAATGAAGGCTGTGATAGCCATGTTTTCATTACAAGAAAGAAAACTTCTTAAAATCCTACAATAGTCAAGAAGAGAGAAACTTGGATTCCCACTGATGCTCCAGTGATGGGCATAGTTTGGCACTTTCCTCCATGTTTTATGATCTTGGAGTAAGTGGCCTCGGCTATATAACTTTCAACTAAAAATCCCATATCTACACTTGGTCCATCTAGTAAAGTTGGAAAATGGTGAATAGCAGAGGTCTAAATGCACTTGTTTAGATTTGAGTATTAATGAAACAATTCAACATTAAAAAATCTACCCCTATGCTAGCTTGTTTCAAGCTGCTAAAGCATAATGCTAGTTTTTGAGAATCATTATTATTCTAACAAAGTTGTTGAAACACCTGAGAATTATGGAAAATGTTTTGATGACTAATGAGAGTACCACTGGACAAAATATTTTACTGAGAAAATGTTTACCACAGAGGACCTCTATAGGGAAATTATATAGCTAATGTTATTATGCCCTCATATTGTCTTTGATAAAATTAATCCTTTTTGTCCCTAATATTTTCCCACCCCCTTAAACCTCTTCACAGAAATCTGCAGTGGAAGTTTCCCAGTTTAAACTACCTGAAGATCACAGGTCCAAGAACAGTGGAGCAGATGTACACTTAAAAGCCTGTAAAGTCAGCTTAATGTGGTCGGCTTTTGGGGGCCTAGGAGCGCTTTGCTTGCACATTCCTGGAAGGCCTTGAGTTATTAGAGACTTGGGGTAGAACTTTCCAAAGTTGCACACGACCGATGGGGTCTCAGACACAGTGAGCAACTTATCGGAAAGTCACTGGTGCATTTTCTCTTAAGTGTCAAAACATGCACAATTTTCTGGCAAATCGACTGCTGTATGTGAGGCCTCGCCAGTTCTAAGGAGCTCAAAGGCGGCACAGTGGTGTAGTGGTTAGCACCGCAGCCTCACAGCTCCAGGGACCCGGGTTCGATTCTGGGTACTGCCTGTGCGGAGTTTGAAAGTTCTCCCTGTGACCGCGTGGGTTTTCGCCGGGTGCTCCGGTTTCCTCCCACCGCCAAAGACTTGCAGGTGATGGGTAAATTGGCTGTTGTAAATTGCCCCTAGTGGAGGTAGGCAGTAGGGAATATGGGATTACTGTAGGGTTAGTATAAATGGGTGGTTGTTGGTCGGCACAGACTCAGTGGGCCGAAGGACCTGTTTTAGTGCTGTATCTCTAAATAAAAATAAAATAAAAGGTCTGCCCATCTGAGCTGCGGGAAGATGATACTATTGTGGTTCTATGAATTTATAGGAATCTCCCCCAGTGAATAAATGTTTGCAATGTAAAGTTTATTTTTATTCATTTGTGGGATGAGTGTCGCTGACTAGGCCAGCATTTATTACCCATCCCCTTTTGCCATTGAACTGAGTGGCTGGCTAGGCCATTTCTGGGTCTGGAGTCACATGTTGACCAGACCGGTAAGGACGGTAGATTTCCTTCCCTAAAAGGCATTAGTGAACCAGATGGGCTTTTACAACAATCATCAATGGTTTCATGGTCACCATTAAACGAGCTTTTAATTCCAGATTTTTATTAATTGAATTCCAATTTCATCATCTGCTGTGGTGGGATTCAAACCCATGCTCCCAGAGTTTTAGCCTGGGGTCTGGATTGCTAGTCCAGTGACATTACCGCTGTACCATCACCTCCTCACATTCTGGTTATATGCCAAGACTGTAGTTAAAGTGTATTAGATCATTATTGTTAATTCTAACTTCCTGTAAGGGGATTATTTTTATTACCTGTAATTTGCTATGACTTGCATAATCACCAGCGGGTTGTTTTGAAGACTGATGATATAAAGCAACCTCGGCAACAATTCCCTGTACAAAATGATTAAAGACATAGTAAATAACTGCCTGCTCCTTATCAGTCTTAAAATGTTAAAGATCATTTTTCTATAATTAGACCTACATGAGGAAATTAGAGTAGAAACACTAGCGAGTATAATTGTATTTAAATGCTATTCACTTCACTTTGTTCCAAATGTATTTAAGGAAACTGATCTATTATAAAATTGTTTCCATTCCTGGGATTGAATCGCCCAAGTTATATTGGACAGTTTATGGGAAATAGCTGAGGCTATTGAAAATTTTGACACTGCTGCAAAGTTATGTAAGTATAGGGTAACCAACTCTATCTGCACAAATGATTTTGTATTCCAAGACTGGCCCAAAGTAGCAGAAATCATTCTTAAAAAGTTATCACTATTTCTGGGGCCTTGCTGTGTGTTGCCTCATTTACAACAGTTTGGATACTAAGCATTTTGGGATATCTTGAGGGCATGAAAGGTGCTGTAAATACAAGTTCATTCTTTCAAAAGGGAGCAAGTTTCTGAAAAAGGAGAGCATTTCCAACATTTCCAGTTATAGTGGGTGCGTTAGCTGGAATTTTGATAAGTTATAGGCTGCTAAAGCCTCCCAGAGTCTTGTTTCATTGGAACTGGAGAGAAATCTTGCAAATTTCCCCCCCAAATTGGTAGTTTTTTAAACTCTCAGATAGCATGGTTACACTGTTGTTTGGATGGAATGATGACCTTTTCTTGCATCTTTCTTGGCCCGTAGGTTTGCTTCTAAATTGACAAATTTAATACAGTCCGCAAAATATTATATTCAATGTGCCATCCATCTGTAAATCCATTGAAGAATTATAGGGGTAGATTTTCCACCTTGCAGCCAGAGTGTAAAACTAGTGCTGATTTCAATGGAAATGAAAATATGATCAACTAGCATTGCCAGATTCATGCCCAAGCGACATATTGAAAATCTACCCCTTCGTGTTTAAAATTCCGTTTACATTTCTACCACAACTCGAGGGATGACTAAATCTACGAACATATGAATTAGGAGCAAGAGTAGGCCACTCGGCCCCTCGAGCCTGCTCCGCCATTCAATAAGCTCATGGCTGAACTGATTACTCCACATTTCCACTTACCCCCGATAGCTTTCCACTCCCTTGCTTATCAAGAATCTATCTACCTCTGCCTGAAACATATTCAAAGTCTCTGCTTCCACCGCCTTTTGAGGAAGTGAGTTCCGAATACTCATGACCCTCCAGAGCCCTGCTTGCTTTTTTTTTTAAACCCCTCTAAAGACAGATTTCTCTGCATTTGTACATTGACAGTGAAAATGCTTGTCTTTCTACAGATCTCAGTCTTTAAAAAAGAGGCGCTATGTTTCCATTTTGTCTGCTGAATCGGGTTAGCGAAAGAATCCAATAGAGGCAGAAATTGACCGAGGGTAACTGCATATAACTGTCGGAAGTTAGCAGACATCAAGTGACCTGATGCAACTGGTCTAGCTTTACTGAACACTTTGGGAGAGTGTATTGAGAAAACCAGCGCTGTCCAATTAACTGCAGTGTATTTCTAAAAATTATGGGGAAAGAATTTTAAGTTCTTTATAACATGGGAGTGTTAATTCAGAAACGTTTTGTATCTTGCACGTCAACTAAATTTTGCAGCTTTTGCTGTTCCTGTGCCAGTGTTATTCCAATTCTCACTTTCCAAAAAGACCAAATTTATTTGCAGGTAAAATTTGCATTCTCAAATTCATTTTTAAACCTTTCACTAGTTGGAAAACACTGGCTGAACTGGATGGATGGATAATGCATTCTGTTTTTAAGTGCTTTAAACTATACTTCCGTTTAGTAGCCTAGTTGTGTAATACCATTCGTAGCTGAGGCATTGCTGGAATATAACTAAGGAAACACAGTAAATCATTTTGAGGGTGGTTTTGTTTTGTGCTTCCAGAACTGGAACATAGGACATCAGCTTGCTAAATGTAAAAAGCTACCATTACCAGCGCTGGACAGGCAGGCAGTTGAGGGTAATGTGGGTTGGGGAATGATGGTTGCGGGTGGGTTGGGGATGCACAGAGAGACCGTTTTGTTCCAGCCAGGAGTTTTCCTGTACAATGCAATTTTACATTACTGGTGGACACAGATCCTTTTCCCACCTTGGGAAGGGTAAGTGGTCTTTTTTTTTTATTCTTTTGGGCCTCCTTATCTCGAGAGACAATGGATACGCGCCTGGAGGTGGTCAGTGAGTGACCTCTCCATGGCGCATGCCTGGGCAAATTTATGGAGGTTGAGAGTTGCCCAGTCGTCAAAACCCCCCTCTCGGCCTTTCTGGTGGGGTCCAAAGGAGTGCAGGACACGACGTTTGGCACCAGTATGGCTGCAGAAACTGCCGGAAACATGCCAAAGGTGACACATGAGAATCATAAAATTCTAATGATTTTAACATGGCCGCATATGTGCAAATTATAACCTAATGTTGCTGTTGAGAATTAGTGTGAGAGAACCATGGTCACTGGTAACACTTCAAAGCTGTTGTAACCTATGAATGCCTAATATAGAATAGTGAGATTGACGTATATTTTATTTTTCACCGCGTTGTTTCTAATAAAGGAATCATTGTGATTTAAATAAAAATGATTTATGCTCCAATTCCAATTTTCATTTTATTTTTTCTCTCTGGATGTGAGCAAAGCTGGCTAAACTGAATTCAATACCTACCTTTACTTGCCTTGAGAAGGTAATGATGGTGGGAATTCTCATTGAACCACTGCCACGTTGATTGACAGTGTTTCCATGATAACGTTAGGTGGGGAATTCCGAGAATTTGACCCAGGGACAATGACGGAACAGCATATACACTACAGACTATATAAAAATGATTAGAGAAATTGTGAAGCAGGACATCCATGGATGATTACACAGTGGAAGTATTTTTAAATGCCTCTGATGTGTGGTAGTACTTTGGATATTTAAGCAGCGTTGTTTGTGATAGATCCTTACAGATTTTGTAATCTTTCTTTGTCCATTTTGTAGTTACTGAATTTCCACCCAAAATAAAAGATATTTTCCTCCTGTTTTAGCAGTTGCTTCTGAGTAAATCGTTCCATTATCTGCTAATGAGGTAGGTGTTTGGTGTCTTTTGTAGGTCTTCAGAATAGTTAGTATTTGTCTGGGCACCCCTTCTGAAACTATTACCTGGGAATTCAGAGACAAAGAAAAGAACTACCAGAAGATTGGGCCACTAACACCTCTAAAGTTTTACAAAGAACATGTGAAGCCACTTTTCAACATGGAGGACAAGGTAAGAGAAAAAGTCTGTGGAATTGTCGACCAGAACAGACGTACTTGCTATTAAGGGCTTTATTTCCAAGCATACATATGAACTAGGAGCAGGAGTAGGCCTTTCGGCCCCTCGTGCCTACTCTGCCATTCTATAAGATCATGGCTGATCTATTTGTGGACTCAACTCCACTTTCCTGCCTACCCCCGATATCCTTTGGCTCCCGTGTTTGTCAATAATATGTCTACCTCTGCCTTAAAAATGTTTAATGACCCAGCCTCCACCACTCTCCGGGGACGAGAGTTCCACAGACTCACGAACCTCAGAGAAAAAAAATTCCTCTTATCTCTGTCCTAAATGGGAAACCCCTTATTTTTAAACTGTGTCCCCTAGTTTTAGTCTCTCCCACAAGGGTAAACATCCATTCCACACCCACCCTGTCCCTCAGGATCTTGTATCTTTCAATATCTTCTCCTGTTACAGTGACAGTTGAACACCTGAACACCAACTCATTTCTTGACTGACCAGAGCCAATGTTCTGTATCAGAAACTGGCCATTCAACCTAACAGGTCTGAGCTGGTAACTCTACCATAATGTCCTTCTATTCCTTCCTCCCACTTGCACTTCTCTAGCTTCTTCCTGTGTTGGATTTGACCAGAAGTAAAATCATTTTAAGATGTTTTTATTTTCCATTTTCCAAAAATAAGAGATTGAGGAGTATAAAAGATATGGCATGGCAGTTTCTGAGCCTTTGGACCTGGTCAGATGAACCCATGATGTGCTTTGAGTGGTGGAATTCAGTGCACTGTACGTCTTACTGCAAGCATAGTAACGTCAGATGCCAGAAAAGGCTGAAAGGGATCTAGTGACAGAGATTTAAAGCGGTTTTCAACAATGCATAAAGCTCCTTGGTGCTGATTGGTGTTACCCTAAAAAAAAAATTTAATGGTGTTGATGTAGTGATAAATAAACTGATTTGATGATGAAATTTGCATTAAGATGGAACAGTCAGTTAGAATTGAGATACTTGCTGTGCTTCATTTAGAAGACTTGAATAATTTGGGTAATGCAATTATTTCACCAGTACTGACCGCCATGCTAAAGAAAGATTTTTGCTGTGTGTTTTCTAGGTGTGCTTGGGTAATGATCCCAGATGCTTCAACCCCTATGGAAAGCTGTACACAGTCGATTTCCTGAATAACATGGTGTCTGCGCGGAAGTATTTATACATCAACCAGCCAATTGAGGTGTTAAAGGAATTGGCTGCTGCTTCCATTAAGAATGGAGAGGTTTGTATATTCTCAGATTTACCTTTCCATAATTACAGTTTGTAGTGAAATTAAAGCATTCACCAAAGTACAAGTGTGATCCACTTGTGTGTAAATGTATGGGAGTAAACAGTAGGTAGCCAACTGGAAAACCTCTACAAAGTCTGAATTTGCTTCTGAATATTGTTTATAGGAAAGTATTGTCCATCCCAAAGAAGAAATCCTGGCCAATGTGCCTCAATTGTCTACTTGTGTTTCACTAATGCTTTTCAGTCATGCTGTCCCGAAGAGGCCTTGAGCAGAGACCTGGGACTTGCATTTCCATCTTCCACTTCCCCTGGAGAAAGGAAACACATAATTAGAGGGCTAGGCACACTGTAGTGACTTTCTGTAGCATGGCCCTCCTGTAGGAGCTGATCTTCAGTCTTGGCTGCCATAAGTGAACAAGTCAAAATTGGGAATGAGGAAAAGGAAAAAAATAAACTACCAAAAATTAAAATGAATTCTATATCCAAATCAATACTGGAATGATGTTCTATTTGCACTACAGTTAGATTATATAAGTATTTGCTAACCCTTTTCAGGTTTTTAGCACAAATGAGTCACTACTTTTTAAAGATAAACTGATGTTCAAAAATGTGATTTTCCCCTCCACCGCCCCCAAAAATTTCAACCAATACTTCCGGTTTACATATTTGAAATTAATTTACTGAGGATTCTGGAGTATAAAGAGGTCATTTGTTTGCTGGGGGTGGGGGAATTCATCATGTCTTGTGGTTGGAAAGGGTGAGGAACCTGGGGCAGTAGGGATACAAACTTTCCATGCGAGCCCTGGCCCCACAAAGATAAGTTTAAAATGTACTTTTTTGAGGCTGCTGCCTCTTTTTCCCCCCCCCCCCCCCAATAAGCTTTACTAAGTATATCTTCCCTGCAACTCCATGCTTGAATCTCTCTCTAATCAGCTGTACGCCCTACCTCAGCATTGAAACAGCTTGAATCAAAGTCACGGCTGACATTCTTTGTGATTGTGACCGTGGCTCACTATTCCTCCTCATCCTCACTGCAGTTACAAAGTCAACCAAACCATCCTCCTCTAACCCGTCTCCTCTGTTGTCCAGCTCAGTGGTTAGTTTCACTTATCCGTCTGATTCTATCCTTGTATCTTCATCAATGGCTTCTCTTCCCACTCCAGCACTGTTGCCTCAAGTCCCTCCCAAGGAACCATCCATCAACCCCTCCTCTCAAATCCACATGCTGCCCAAAGTGACATCCTCCAAAGGCAAGGGATCTTCAGGATCAGCCTATTTAAATCACTACCCCTCCCACAGGCAGCATTGGAGCAGTGACCTTAACAGGAGAGGCCAGGTTAATCACAGCTTCATCTTAGCAGCTATACATCACAGTCATACTCTTAAGTGTCAGAATACCTGTGAACAATGTCATGTGCGCACACTTTTCAAATGTAACTATAACTTCCACCTTCAGAACATAAGTTACAGGTACAAACTTGATGCTCTGAACATATTGTTTTCCTTTTGTTTTTTACATACAACTAGTTCATCTCACATGGTGTAGCTCAGGGGCATTTAAAGAAAACTGACCACATTGTAACCAGAAAATATTGTGGTAAATTAGAGTTGTCCTTTACTCTCAATTCACCAAAACTGCTTGAACTTTGACACTGAAAGCTGCACAGTGGCTGAATTTTGTCTGCTCCACGAGTGTTATATCTCTGTCACAATAAAACAGGAGTCGCGACTCATTGTGTGGGAATGTGAGCAGCTCAGCCATGCTTCTGTCAGAGTCTATCAGGAGCTTGCCCCACCCTCCCTTACCCCCTCAGCTGGAGTCACTTCTTAGAACAGAAGATGGCTCTGTGAGATTAAAAACGTTCACAGCCATAACAATTTTTACTTCCAGAAAAGTATGTTAGTGGGCAGCTGCTCACCAAACCTCCCTAATATTCGCAATGAAAACATATCAGAACGCTCCAGCTTCGTTAGAACATTTCTTTGAAATTGTTTCAACTTAATGAGGTTTTTGTTTAATTGCAAAAAGGCTTTCTCTTTCTGTGCAGTTTGTATGTAGTGACTGCAATGGGATTTCAGCAGCAAAGTCCTTTTTTGTAAGCAGCACATTAAAAGGAAGTTTCTTTGGTTCCATGTCATTTTTTCCATGTTCACAGATGGTGAAAGTGTGAGTGGGAGCTGTTCTCTCACGTCCACTCCAGCTCCATTGTATGTTATATATTTTATCTTTTTTTCTTACTTTTATTTGCTGTTTATTCTCTGGGTGCTAGGACCTGCTGTTCTCATTCCAGGCACTCTCCCTCTCCAGCTCATTTATTTGCAGGTTTGCAGGCCCCACCTCTGACCGCGACCCTTGTTGTACATAATGAACTTTTCTGGAAATGCTGCAAGTAAAGTCTCTGGTGCAGGGCCCTGATAACACAGGGATATCATCAGGAGGATTGCTTCCTGGTAAACCTATGACTTAATGCCTATAAACAGATAAAACTTTTTTATTAGTATAATAAATGGATGTCTCTGAATACTAACAGCTGTCAGCCTTGGCTCAGTTGGTCGCCCTCTTGACCCTGAGCCAGAAAGTTGTGGGTTAAGTTTTACTCCAGAAACTTGAGCACAAAGTCTAGGCTGACACGTCAGTGCACCACACCCTTAGTGCTGCACTGTCAGAGGTGCTGTCTCTCAGATGAGATGCCAAACTAAAGGTTCCATCTGTCCTCTCCGATCCCATGACACTATTTTAAAGAAAAGCAGGGGAATTCTGCCTGTGTCCTGCTCAATATTTATCCCTCATCCAACATCACTAAAACAGATGATCTAATCATTACCTTATTGTTGTGTTTTTTGGACCTTACTGTGTGCAAATTAGCTGCTGTGTTTCCTACATTACGTTAGTGACTATACTTCAAAAGTAGCTGATTGACTACAATGCATCTCGGGTTGTCCTGAGGTCATGAATGATGCAATAAAAATGCAATTTCTTTGTTTCTTTCTAATATTGTTAATTATCTTTACTCTTTAGGCAGTCTGGTTTGGCTGTGATGTCGGGAAACAATTTCACAGCAAACTGGGGATTAGTGATCTAAAAATGTAAGTACTAAACCATGAAACAAATAAAGTTGTGCTGTATAGATTAAAAGTAGCACAAACCATCACTATGCATTGTAAGATATTTGTCTGGATATTATGCCTATTTAACACATATATCCATTTCAGTTTTCCTAATTTTATATTTACTTTATTGAACTTTTGAAATATTTTCGTGTACTTTATTGTACACCGTCAAGTGAAAAATTATGGGTCATAGAGTTATACAGCACAGAAACAGGCCCTTTGGCCTGTTTGTCGGCCATCAAGCATCTAACTATTCTAATCCCATTTTCCAGCAGTTGGCCCGTAGCCTTGTATGCTCTGGCGTTTCAAGTGATCATCTTAAATACTTCTTAAATGTTGTGAGGGTTCCTCTTCAGGCAGTGCATTCCGGATTCCAACTACCCTCTGAGTGAAAAACTTTTCCTCAAATCCCTTCTAAACCTCCTGTCCCTTCCCTTAAATCTATGCCCCCTGGTTATTGACCTCTCCGCTAAGGGAAAAAGTTTCTTCCTATCTAACTTATCAATACCCCTCGTAATTTTGTATACCTCGATCATGTCCCCACTCAGCCTTCTCTGCTCTAAGGAAAACAACCTTAGCCTATCCAGTCTCTCTTCACAGCTGAAATGCTCCAGCCCAGGTAACACCCTGGTGAATCTCCTCTGCACCCTCTCCAGGGCAATCACATCCTATAGTGTGGTGCCCAGAACTGTACACAGTACTCCAGTTGTGGCCCAACCAGCATTTTATACAGCTCCATCATAACCTCCCTGCTCTTATATTCTATGCCTTGGCTAATAAAGGCTGATATTTTACTGTAAATCTCTATTATGAATTTTGCAAGGTAAATTCGAAGAGCTGTGCAACCACAAAATGTTCACTGTTCCCTCAATAAACTTCAGTTGTTCAGATTCGATGATCCTTGCTCTGTGCTGAGGTAACAGGGTACTCTACAACCTCTGAGTTATGGAGCCTTTGAGGGTCCCGCTGACGAATGCTCAATGATGGCCCCTGGGCTACAGCATGTTTGTCAGCTGAGTAGAACTTGGGGGTGGGTGGGGGGTTGGTGGAGGGAGGGAGGGAGTGCATCCCTCGATCCGGACTCTCCACAGCTGTACCTGCCAACAGCAAAAGCCTGTGCGCAACTTGAACATCAGGTGGAAACCCAACTATCGAATTAGACCTGCTGAAGTCTGACTATTTGCATAGCTGGTGCATGGCTGTACGCCCTGTGATGGAACGCCCTCAGAAGGAATGAGCTGCTCCGTCGTCGGGCATATCCACAAACTGTTGTTCTATGCATGAAAGCCCTGGAAGACCGATAAAATGAAAATGACGTCGTCCTGACAAAGTAACAATTGTGACGATCACCATACTCTGCTTCTCATATTTCAGTCATTTTGTGAAGGAAACTAAACACATTTGTCAGAGTTTTAATTCTGCCACTAGGCATCTGAGAGTTATCAGTCCCCATCTCTGATTGAGAGCGATGCAGATCAGCCACTTATCTACACGGGCTCCTCTGATCTATCAACTGCACAGTTTGTGGCAGGCCAATTCCAATGCTCTCCCTCTTGAGTTTTGTGCTCTCTTCTACACAGGCGAAAGAACAGATCTATGACTGAGTGATTGTCACAGAGTCACCTGATGGATGCAGTGCATTCGGTGAGGGTGACTGAGACAGGTGCACTACATTGCATCAGGATTGGGGTGAGTGGCAATGGGGAGGTGAGGAAGTGAACCATGGATGCTCTTGAAACTTAAGTGGTCGTGTGGAATGCTGGAGTACACTTGGCCAAGGCAGGGGGTTGTTGTACACGACAGGATGTATATGAAGCAGCAGTTGTACTCACTTTCTCTGGCTTTGCATAAGTCATGAAAACTCTTCCTAAACTGTATTCAAGAACGGGATACAGTGACCCTGATTGCTGCGATGAGGAACTTGTTCTATGAGATGAGATTGAGTAAAATTTTTTTAGTTTTAGTTTTTTTAGTGATACAGCACTTAAACAGGCCCTTCGGCCCACCGAGTCTGTGCCGACCATCAACCACCTATTTATACTAATCCTACACTAATTCCATATTCCTACCACATCCCCACTGCCCCTATATTTCCCTACCACCTACCTATACTAGGGGCAATTACTAATGGCCAATTTACCTATCAACCTGCAAGTCTTTGGCATGTGGGAGGAAACTAGAGCACCCGGAGGAAACCCACGCAAACACAGGGAGAACTTGCAAACTCCACACAGGTAGTACCCAGAATTGAACCCGGGTCGCTGGAGCTGTGAGGCTGCGGTGCTAACCATTGCGCCACTGTGCCTATGGGCCTATATTCTCTGGAGCTCAGAAGAGTGAGAGGTGATCTCATTGAAAAGTATAGAGTTCTTCAAGAGCTTGGCAGGGTAGATTCTGAGGCTGTTTCCCCTGGCTGGAGAGCCTAGAACTAAGGCCATAGTGTCAGTATAAGGAGTCGGCCATTTAGGACTGAAATGAGAAGAAATTTCTTCACTCAAAGCGTTGTGGGTCTTTGGAATTCTTTGTTCCAGGGTGCTGAGTCAATGAGTGTATTCAAGTCTCAATAGATTTTTTGGTCACCAAAGGGGATCGAGAGATATGGGGATCAAGCGGGAAGGTGGAGTTGATGTAGAAGTTCAGTCACGACCTTATTATTCAATGGCACAGCAGCCAGAAAGGGCCAAATGGCCTACCTGCTCCTATTTCTTACGCTCATCTCCTCAGCCACTTCCAAACAAGCCGCTTTAGCGAGAGCAGCATTACTGGGGATAATTGTGCCCCTCCCATTCTGACTGTATCCGGCAGTAACTCATGGAAAACGTCGTTGAACCTTGGTACTGTCATTGCTTGTCCTGAATCTATCCTCAGTAACACTCATCGGCTCCTTCCAAAACCACCTCTCTCCTCCAAATTCCATTTTTATATTGTCTCTTGAAATGGTGGTGTTTGGATTGTGTCGTTCATGCCCGTTCTTGGAGACAGGAAACCCGGAAGTGAAATTATAATTAGACAACCATGTTGAAATCCGACCCGTTACAGTTTCTTCTGGGTTCTGCACGAGCAATTCCAACCCTCCCCAGGCCCTGTAACTCGCCTCTGCTTTAATATCCAGGCCAATCTCCTTTATGATGATCTGAGGTATTTCTGTTCTAAACAGTAGAACTGCAGTGGACTGCACAGAATTGAGGTTTTAGAAAAAGTAACAAAAGAGAGGATTTAATTGGGATACCGATTCATTTTAATCAGTCAAGATCCCAGTTTTATTTCTTACCAACATTATCACATACTTTTCTCGATTCAAGCGTTTTTGCATGCATACACTTTTCAGTTTTTTAATGCCAGTCAAATGAAGGTTTCACAGCTGCAAATGCCGAAATCACTGCAAAAGGGGGCTAATTTTAAGATTACTTACTGTGTGTTCTTGTGTTCATTCAGCTCCAGAAGCTGATAAGTAGATGTATAGTTAAAAGCGATTGGATGGACACCTGGATACATGAGTTGGGGGAAATTTTGGCACTGAGCGATTGAAAACTACACATAATTGTACCTATCATGCAAATTTGGTGATCCCTGACTCCACCCATGGAATGCACTCAATGAGATAGGACTATTGTACCACCAATTCTCCAACCAATGCTGGCTTCAAGTAAGGCACCTTCCTGGGAGTTGGGGAGACTACTGAAGTAACCCTGATAAAGAAAGTATATGAAATCCTGTCACCAGACATGGATTGCATTTTCTGGGAATCCGAGAAGTAAATCTGATCTTTAGTGAAATTTAAATACCAATAAGTACTAATCTAGTACCTTGTTATTGGAAGCATGCATTCAGTAATAGCAAGGAAAATATGCACTGTATAATTTCAATAGGTACTGTATACACCTGTAATTTGAAGGTATCAGAGTTGCTTTAGTATGAGGTGTAGCTTCGAGCTTTAAAGTTATGATTCGTGTCATTTTTGTGAAATATTAGCAGGCATAAGATTTGCTTATGTGAGTAATATACTAGATTTTAATCAATGTACCAGACTTTATAGTACTCACTCTGCATGTACAGCATACAATTGCTAATAATGTTTGTAATAAACATTTTTTGATCACTGATGTAAGCTCTGGTTTGGACTAACACTCCTACCTGTTAGCAGACTGAGCATAGTAATATATTTTTGCACGACTGCACAAGAGTACTTTGACCAAGGTACGTGGCTACTAAAAGAAAGCAAATAATAGAAACGAGACCAAATGATGATGAAAGTAAATTCTTTTTAAAAGTAAAAATGATGCTGGCAATTCACAAAAATTTGTATTTGTTGCAGACTTAACCAAGAGCTATTGTTTGGAGTTTCTCTGAGCAACTTGGGCAAGGCAGAACGGCTGATATATGGTGAATCACAGATGACTCATGCTATGGTTCTAACTGGCTTCTCTGAAAAGGTAACTCTCACTCAACAGTTAACTGCACCCCCGTCACTGCACCCAGGCTTTGTTTATGCGGGTGACTGGATCTGTCCTGTGCCAATGGATTTGTAGTGATGTTTTCCACATCATGGCTGTATACATTCAGCTTCAAGGAAGGAGGTGTGGTGTAATGATTTTGCAAACTTTAGAATTGCTTACAATAAAACTGCATAAACAACAGGCTTACAATTGAGCATTCCTCTTTAAATTTAGTACGACCAAATGTCTTGTGCTTTTTTAAAGTTTTACCAGTGTTACGACTAAGGCAGGAGTAATGCACTGTCAATTCAGTCCCATTACTCCACAGTTCACAGCATATTATTAAAGTTTCTACCAGAATTTCCCACCTAGCCAAATTAATCACTTTATTAACCCCTAGAATAAAACAGACCAAACCAGGTATCTTTAAACAACAACAAATTAACTATGTATTCATAAACTAAATCATAAACACTATTGAGATAAATCTATGTCTAAAGATGTTATAACTTCTTATTCATCCTAACCTTCATGCACACACACATACATTCAAAAACCAACAGTTAACCAATTTCAACATGATGTTTTAAATTAGAGCTGTTTCTTAGGAATAAATAAATAGCTGGGTTGTAAGTCCTGGTGAGTTACGTTCCTGATTTGGTGAGGTGTCCCAGAGTCGAATAGTCAGATGCCACTCGAAGTCTCCAAGCGAATTTGACAGTCTATAATGAATAGGTGTTCAAAGAACTTTAGCTGCAGCAGGCGTCACGCGGTTCTTTCAACAACGAGTATAGCAACAAGTCTATTTGGATCTGTAAATTGGCAGTCTTATCAGTAGAAACTTTACTGAGAATTCCAAAAAACACAAACAGGCAACAGAGAGTCACTCCTGAGGCAGAGATTTCTCAGAGATTAGAGGTAAAAGGAATTTGCTACCTCCAGCAGTACAAATGTTCCTTCCCAGGGTTTTTCCCTCTCCAGCTGAAACATGGCCTGTAGACTAAAGTAGATTTTCTGTTGAGAGAGAGACAACTTCTTCCTTCAGTGAAGCACGCTCCGCTGGTCTCCAGATCAAACTGGTTCAAGCCAGTTTTTACACATAGTCAAACAGATATAATACAGAATGTGACCAGATCTCTCCTACTGTTGCCTAGGAAACAGACTTGTTACTTGCACATTGTTCCCAGAATATATAAAAACAACTCTCAGTTTTAATGGTATATAGACCCACCCCCCCCCCCTTAGTTTTTAAACAACAGAAATAAAACTTCCGTGACACCAGTGTATACAAAATTTCTCAAGATGTTACTGCATTTTGCACTTTTTTGTTGTTCATTTCATTGCCTGTGTATTCATTGCATTTAAAATGAATAATCTGAACAATTGTTTTCAATAATTAAAAAAAAAAAATTATTGGACCTCACGCCCTTTTACTAATGCTTACATAAACTATTTGAAACTGTAAGCCCCTTAGTGCAAGAATACACAGCCAAATAGCATCGATGTAAAGCTCATGCAGCCTGGCTCTCAGCAGCAGAATTGGAGAGAGGCGAGCAAGGCACAACGTAAAGATGGTTTTAAAATAAAAGACCCAGTGAGCCATCAAAATGGCAAATTAGAAAAGATGCTGCTTTCCGTTAAATCACTAACGTAATTATAAAAATACAATAAATTTCAAAGGCCATTCATAAACTAGACTCAATTAGGAAATATCAATCTTAATTTTAGCATTTGAATAATGCTGAGTATAAAATATCGCTGATGTCCATTTCAATAAGATTTTTTAAACCCCATTACAAGGTGTGGGATCTGTTGTGCATGCTTATTCTAATGTCTTTCAAATCCTTCTTTTTATACGGTTTTAGGTTCCTAATTCTTGTGACAGAGTAGAGCCCAGTATCTTTTCTCCATTTGAAGTAACCACAATTTAAATGTACAAAAGCACCCAAACCTTTTCATATCAAACCCTGAGTTAATTTAAGGAGATCCTAGGGACAAATTGTCTCATTGCTGAATCAATCTTCTGCAAGCTCCATTACAAATGCTTTATAATAAGGGTGTCCAATCTTTTGGCATGACGGACCACATTACAGATTTTGTCCTACATAGGGGGCCGGTGAGCAAATTTCGGAAGAATAAAAATGTATTTTAATATTAATCACAAAAATGCACATTTTTTGTTGTTTTGAACAAGCTTTAAATGATAAGAATAATGTATTCATTTACTATGTTGAACACTGATTTAGTGAGCTACCTGGCATTGTTTTTGCTTGCGCAGGTAATCAATGTCTGTCTGCACACATGATGTAGCGATGCAGAGTATTCCGGATAGATGTCCATCTGTCAGGAGTGATCTTGATCGTTCTCTCTCTCTGTCTCTCTTTCCTTCCCTCCCTCCTTCCCTCTCTTTTTGTCTGTCTGTCTCTCTTTCTACTCTCCCACCTCTGTGACACTTTGTCTGTCCAGCCCCTCCCTCTTCCCCCCCCCTCCCTCTTCCCCCCCCTCCCTCTTCCCCCCCCTCCCTCTTCCCCCCCCTCCCTCCCCTCTTCCCCCTCCCTCCCCTCTTCCCCCCTCCCTCCCCTCTTCCCCCCTCCCTCCCCTCTTCCCCCCTCCCTCCCCTCTTCCCCCCTCCCTCCCCTCTTCCCCCCTCCCTCCCCTCTTCCCCCCTCCCTCCCCTCTTCCCCCCCTCCCTCCCCTCTTCCCCCCCCTCCCTCTTCCCCCCCCTCCCTCCCCTCTTCCCCCCTCCCTCCCCTCTTCCCCCCTCCCTCCCCTCTTCCCCCCTCCCTCCCCTCTTCCCCCCTCCCTCCCCTCTTCCCCCCTCCCTCCCCTTTTCCCCCCTCCCTCTTCCCCCCCTCCCTCCCCTCTTCCCCCCCTCCCTCTTCCCCCCCCTCCCTCCCCTCTTCCCCCCCCTCCCTCTTCCCCCCCCTCCCTCCCCTCTTCCCCCCCCTCCCCTCTTCCCCCCCCTCCCCTCTTCCCCCCCCTCCCCTCTTTTCCCCCCTCCCCTCTTTTCCCCCCTCCCTCTTTCCCCCCCTCCCTCTTTTCCCCCCCTCCCTCTTTTCCCCCCCTCCCTCTTTTCCCCCCCTCCCTCTTTTCCCCCCTCCCTCTTTTCCCCCCCTCCCTCTTTTCCCCCCCTCCCTCTTTTCCCTCCCTCCCTCTTTTCCCCCCCTCCCTCTTTTCCCCCCCTCCCTCTTTTCCCCCCTCCCTCTTTTCCCCCCTCCCTCTTTTCCCCCCTCCCTCTTTTCCCCCCTCCCTCTTTTCCCCCCTCCCTCTTTTCCCCCCTCCCTCTTTTCCCCCCTCCCTCTTTTCCCCCCTCCCTCTTTTCCCCCCTCCCTCTTTTCCCCCCCTCCCTCTTTTCCCCCCCTCCCTCTTTTCCCCCCCTCCCTCTTTTCCCCCCTCCCTCTTTTCCCCCCTCCCTCTTTTCCCCCCCTCCCTCTTTTCCCCCCCTCCCTCTTTTCCCCCCCTCCCTCTTTTCCCCCCTCCCTCTTTTCCCCCCCTCCCTCTTTCCCCCCCTCCCTCTTTTCCCCCTCCCTCTTTTCTCCCCCCCTCCCTCTTTTCTCCCCCCCCCCTCTTTTCCCCCCCCTCCCTCTTTTCTCCCCCCCCCTCTTTTCTTCCCCCCCCCCTCTTTTCTTCCCCCCCCTCTTTTCTTCCCCCCCCTCTTTTCTTCCCCCCCCTCCCTCTTTTCCCCCCCCTCCCTCTTTTCCCCCCCCTCCCTCTTTTCCCCCCCCTCCCTCTTTTCCCCCCCCTCCCTCTTTTCCCCCCCCTCCCTCTTTTCCCCCCCCTCCCTCTTTTCCCCCCCCTCCCTCTTTTCCCCCCCCTCCCTCTTTTCCCCCCCCTCCCTCTTTTCCCCCCCCTCCCTCTCCTTTTTCCCCCCCCTCCCTCTCCTTTTTCCCCCCCCCTCCCTCTCCTTTTTCCCCCCCCCCTCCCTCTCCTTTTTCCCCCCCCCTCCCTCTCCTTTTTCCCCCCCCCTCCCTCTCCTTTTTCCCCCCCCCTCCCTCTCCTTTTTCCCCCCCCCTCCCTCTCCTTTTTCCCCCCCCCCTCCCTCTCCTTTTTCCCCCCCCCCTCTCCTTTTTCCCCCCCCCCTCCCTCTCCTTTTTCCCCCCCCCCTCTCTCTCCTTTTCCCCCCCCCCTCTCCTTTTTCCCCCCCCCCTCCCTCTCCTTTTTCCCCCCCCCCCTCCCTCTCCTTTCCCCCCCCCCCCCCCTCCCTCTCCTTCCCCCCTCCCGCCAGGCCTAGGCCACAAGCCTCGGCTCACCTTCACATTAATCAGCATGCTGTCGGTTCTTCAGGCTGACTACGACTACCGACTCAGTCATCACCCACTACACTCATTAACCTCCTGGGTCGTGTCGCCAGGCCACAGCCAATCGCCATGCAGGCACGCGGTGCTCTCTGGGAGTTGTTGAATTGGATTACGATTCCGTCCCTAGGGACCGGGGAGCAGGCAGACTACATTTCCTAGCGGACGCTACCTCACTGCAAACAGCAGGGGTGGCTGATTATCAGTCATAGAAATCTTTGGCGGGCTAGAAGAAGTTTCCCATCCCTGAAGCTGAAAGCAAACGGCCGAGGGCTAAAATCGCGCAGCAAGTATGTTTACATCCACAGGCTAATGGAAACCTTTGAGGGGCTGGATTCTGACCCACGGGCTGTATGTTGGACAAACTGCTTTATAAAAACACTTCTATAGATCAGGTTCTGGGAGGACAGAACCCTATGGTACTGCAATCCTGTGTATACAGTGCTAAAAACAGGCCCTTTTTCTCAGTGGTGGAATTGTAGACACAGATCTTCGTGGATCTGCATTGCTGAAGGGAGAAGTAAGTTCCGCTTGATACTTGTACAAACGCCACTAACCGAATGAAATCACGTCTTCCTCCGTCGGTTGCATTCTGCATAAAAGTCCTGTAAAAAATGATGGTCCTGCAGAAAAGAATGTGATTATGCAAAATGTATTCAAGCTAATAAATTGAATAATCAGCTCAAGCAGCCAATTCAGATATATAGAGATATAGAAGAAAATACTGTATCGACTCATGCAAAAGTTAATCTTGTGTGAAAGTCAACCCATGACTTTAGGCCAAAAAATCTAAAATTTTTCCGATATCTCGTAAAGGTTGGCAACTTTGAGCACCGAACATTCTAATCAGGCACTGGTCTAAATACCTGAATGTTCAGCTAGGACCCCACATTTATTTAATATGGCATCAAGGAAGAACAACAAATACGCAGCGCAGTTTAAACTAAAAGTCATTGCGTATGCAGAGGAGGTGAATAATTGGGCGGCAGCAAGAAAATTCAAAGTATCGGACAAGAATGTCGGAGATTGGAGAAAGCTTTCCACACAACTCATGAAGGTGCCAAAGAATAAAAGTGCCAACAGGGGAAAGCCTAGCAAGTGGCCGCAATTAGATGGTAAAGTTGCAGAATGGATCATTGAACGTCACCAGAATGCATACACAGTTTCCTGCTCATCTATCCGACTCTACGCCCTGAAAGAAGCAAAGAAAGAAGGCATAGCAGATTTCAAGGCCAGCACTAGATGATGTACCAGGTTCATGCAGAGGCATGATTTTGTACTTTGCCAAAAGACTAAGATTTCACAGCATCTACCTTCTGGACTTGACAACAACTTCACCGAATTCCACCGATTTATACTCAGACACTGAGAGAAGAATGGCTACAGTTTGGCTTGCATTGGCAACACGGACAGAACGCCCATGAATTTTGATATACTGGCAGATAAAATGGTGAACTGTACTAGTTACGATGACCGGCCATGGGAAGAGTAGATTCACTGTCATACTTTCTTGTTTATCCAACGGGGCAAAGCTAAAGCCAATGGTGATATTTAAGATGAAAACTATCCCCAAACAGAAATTTCCAAGAGGCATTGTTATCCATTTTCATGAAAAAGGATGGATGAATGAAAGTGGCTGCAAAATATGGCTGAGGAAAGTGTGGAATTTGCAACCAGGTGGATCACGTTTATATAAAAAAAATTGCTCATCTGGGACATGTTTAATTTGCACCTTTTAGATGATGTTGCTGAGGTTCGATCACACAACACTGATACTGCAGTGATTCCCAGTGGCCTTACCAGTGTGGTCCAACCATTAGATGTCAGTATCAACAAGTCCTTCAAGGACAGCATCAGAAATAAGTGGAGCAACTGGATGCTAGAAGGAGAGAAAACATTCACCAAGGGAGGCAGCATGTGGGCTCGAACACTAGCAACTTGGTGTGAATGGGTTGTTGACGCTTGGAATAAGCTCAAAATCGACATTGTTGTGAGATCCTTCAAGAAATGTGGAATTTCTAATGCACTCATTGGTACAGAGGATGATTATTTATGGAATGATGAAGACGATAATGGCATAACTGCGGTTAATGATGATGCCATTCAAGCAGATGATTGGGAAGAATTATTTGAAGCTGCAGACAATGACGAGAGTGATTTTGATGGATTTTAATGCATGTTCAGTTCTAACTAGTTTTCGTTATTAAATTGTTCCATTTACTGTAATTATTGTAAAAATGTGTATGACTTTTTAAATAAATGAGTTTACACTATTTATGTCTGTCTCCATGGTGGCTATTATTTTGTTAATAATATTTTGAAAATATGACTCCTATAAAAGTCAACCCCCCCCGCCCCCCTCCAAATTTTAGCCCCAAAGATTGGTCTCAAAAATTTGACTTTTACGTGAGTATATGTGGTTGTTCTTCTCATCAGTTTCTATACCACTAATCAGTGACCAGCTGACTTGTACAATAAAACCCACACACAGATTGAATTCAGGCACAGAACTGCTTGCATTATAATGTATGTTATCTCTGTTCAGTGACCTCCTTAGTATTTGCACATAGAATCACCATTAATCACACCTCCTTGTGGATTTAGTAGATGGTGCTAATAGTGGGCACATCAGTACAGATCACATAAGATGAGACAAAAAAGTCACTTCACATTTCTGGGCCCTGCGTTCAAATCCAGCCTACATTAATGGGATGAAACTCCCCTCTGTCTGCTGGCTTTAAGGATACTATGTCAGATAAGTTTGGTAGTCTAATGTACAGTTCCCAGTGGACATGGGCCTGCAGCTCAGAAGTATCCGTAATGCAGTCCTAATTTGGCATTTTTTTGGAAAGCTTTTGGAGTAGCTGGTGTGGAAAATATGTCACACGGATACATTAGTGGATGTTCTCCTGAGGCTGCGGTTGAGGCACATTATTGGGGCAGAGCAGAGGGAGTTTCAATGTGCTTTCAGGTATTCAAGATATGCATGATTTGCGAATGCTTGATGCTGATACTCGGTGCCTGAAATGAGCAGAGATCCATTTTCTCAGCACTAACACCCCTCCCTTGATGCACACAATTTAAAATATATATATTTTAGAATTCCCATTCATGGTAGATGGGACTGAGGTTATTCTGAATTTGAAGCAGAATTTGTGAAAGTGCAGAATTGGAAAAAAATACTAGCAAGAAATGTGTTGCAAACAAAGCAAGAAAATTGCTATAATAATAAAAGCAAAATACTGCTGAAAATCTGAAATAAAAACAAGAAATGCTGGAAATACTCAGCAGGTCTGGCAGCATCTGTGGAGAGAGAAGCAGAGTTAATGTTTCAGGCCAGTGACCCTTTATCAGAACTGGCAAATATTAGAAATGTCGTAGGTTTTAAGCAAGTAAAGTGGGGGTGGGGCAAGAAATAACAAAAGAAAAGGTGTTGATAGGACAGGGTCACAGAGAATAACTGACCAAAAGGCAAACAAAAATTACCATAACTTCTTTGTGTAGTAGTTCAGTTGGAGCTGCCTCTTGTGGCCATCCTCTGTGTTGCATTTAAAATTAAATTAAATGGATGACAGAAACATAAGTAAAGCTTACATCCAATTAAAGGGAATCTGCTCCTTTAATGTTACAGTTTGACAGTGCTCTGCCAAACATTGTTATAGGCCATATGAATGGTATCATATCATGATCCACTGCAGTTAATACTAGTTGAAACAAAACTTGGTGACTGTCTTCCTGAAATTATTTCTCTCTTTAATCATTGATAACCTTTCATTTGTGTCTGCACTGTAGCAAGCTGATGTGGGCGTGAGTTGATCTTTAAAAAGGAAGTCCATTTAGTGGTGATATGAAACTGCCAGGGATTATAGATACTGTGCTTCCATTGCTGGTGCTTGAGTATGGGTCAAATTTGGGTCATTACAGGATTTCTGTCTTTTCTTCCTGCACCATGCTCCTCAACATCTAATTGAGGAACATTTCCGCCATGTTGGTGGGAGCTTTCATTTCCCGTGCACTCTCATCTTGACCTTTCCAAGGTCTGTGCTGAGAAACTAGATGTCAAGTTCAAGGAAGCAATATTTTCTTGGCCTGTGTCCAGTGGTCATAGGAGCACAAGATAAATCTTGTAGGAGACCTAGTGGCTCTCTCGACTCATCTATTGATTGATATAAAGCTACTGCAATAAATTTCAATCAACCTTAAACTCAGATTATTTTTCTTTAAAGGAACAGTGTGTCTGTCTTTGGGTGCATTTACACACCAACTTTAGAGTTGCAGTGAACCAATCTTTGCTTCACTGCGACATGAGTTGGGTTGTAAATGGGGATCCACATTGACAATTGGACTACAGATCGTACTGAAACATGGGAATTGAGACCCCCCCCCAGTAATATACATCCCACACTGCAGTGCAAATGAGGTCACCTAAAGTTTGGGTTCAGAAGTGTACAGTACTACTGGAAGCATCTCTAAAACATTGACACCCTCGTGACACCAGAGCACCAAACTGACTAGTGTTTGGCCTTCCGTTCACCACGATGCTTCTGCATCTGGTCAGCCACATCTTCACCTCCACCTTTTGAGGCCTTTGTCCCCATCAAAACCCTTACTCTCCACCACATTGGTCATTTTTGTTCAGTACAGCCACAAATTTTCTTCCTTAAGTCCAAGGAATACAGATTTGAACACTTCTGGTTTAACCATTCATCGCCGGATCTGGCTGGACCATATTAAGTACTATTGGGCCCTGTTCTTCTCTGCCAAAACTACTCATTATTCAAAGTTAACCCACAACTTCTTTCCTGCACTACCACCTTAAACCCTGCTCCCCTGTCCTGTCCACTGTTGTCTCCAAAAACAAGTGTGACACAAAGATTTGGATCATCCGTTCATTTCATTCTGCTGCAACCCTACCTTCCCTAGCCCACCAAGCCAAACATACCCCCCCCCCCCCCACCCCCGCCTTATCTGGCCCTGAACCCAGATCTTTCCCTAGTCTCTCCTATTTCCCTTCATGTCCTCTCTAAGCTCACCTTGCTGTAAGACCTACCTCCTACTCTCTCAATCCTATCCCCACTAAACTGCTGACCGCCCAACTTCCCTTCCAAGTCCTCATACTAGCTAACCACAGTTATCTTGCAATTTATGTATTCAGCTTGAATGTTCATCAAGTTATAAACCTGTCTCTTCAAAGCTAAATGGAGTTATTGCTCCTGTTATACTGATATAGAGTGACTTCATGTCCTATGGTGCCTAAATTTTTGGCAGGACGGGGCTGGGGGTGTAAATCTTCACCAGCACACTACTAGAACATAAGAAATAGGAGTAGCAGTGAGCCAGTTGGCCCTTCAAGTCTGCTGCGCCATTTAATAAGATCATGGCTGATCTTCTAGCTCAACTCCATCTTCCCGCAGTATTCCCATATCCCTTGATTCTCATAGTATCCAAAAATATGTCAGTCACCGTCAAGAATATACTCGATGACTGAGCATCCACAGCTATCTGGGATAGACAATTCCAAAGACTCTCAACCCTTTGAGTTTGAGTAGAAGGGCAATGTATCCCAAAAATTAGAGCAATGGTGAAGCGACCTGTTTCACGCTGCTACTATGCAGTATCAACACGTGTGGTGTTCGCCACTAACGGGATGCTGCCGTCGAGCCAAAAAGACGTTCTGCCTATCACACAAATGAGTAATGTGATATATGAATTTCAATGCCAGTGTAATGCTAGGTATATAGGCCGTATGTCTCAAAGACTGGTGGATCGTATCAAACATGTCCCTTCCGCTGTTTGCAACGGGCAAGGTACAGGCCGTTCCCAACCAACCTGTGCTTGCAAAACTCAAAACATGTGTCCAACATTAGATGTGGTTGCGCAATTGGACAACATTTGCTAAATAATCCTCAGTGTGCTAAGAATTACGCTGACAACCAATTTAAGATAGTCGGGCTCACAGTGTGGTGCATTTGTGTGTTCTGGAAGCTACATATATTAATAGACAGGGCCTTGTTCTTTGCAAACAGTAAGAACATGTACATACATTGTTCCTGTTTCAGCTAAACAAAATAAGTGACAGCCATCCACTGGTTCATTCCTCAGGGCAATGCCTTGACCAATCAGAGTCAAGCTGCCTGGTTTAAATTTCAAACAAAGTTTGGCAGTTAACTCAGTCAACATAAACTTGTGCATTCTCCATGGCAATGCCACTACCAATCAGAGTCCACTTGCCAATTGATCAGCAATCTCATGCAGTATGAATTTGTTGTTTCCCTTACATCGGTATTCTTGCGAGTTATGCTGATGAGTACAAGATGAAAAGCTTCGACAAAATGTCTCTATTTTCAGCAATACTAATGTTTGATTCTTGATATTTGATATACTTCGAATTTCATTTCCACTTAAATGTCTCCTTTCTGTACTACAAAGCATACAATTTTCTAACCTCTTTGTATTTCATCCACTTCACACTGGAATCAATCTTGTTGTTTTCTGTGCTCTTTCTGATGCAAATATATTTGAGTCTTGATCACCCTGCCATAAAAACACCTGGAACATTCTAGGTGTGGTCTGACCAGTGCACGTCCAACTGATCCATCTCGTCAAACGGCCATTTAATCTTAAATTCCTGAAGACTCAGGGACTATAAGGAGTGTTGACAACACTACACTGCATACCTTGAAACTTTTCAATCTGATACACAATAACTTTGGTGCCACAGACTTGCTGTTTTCTGTTCGGATTCACAATTTCTGAAGACGTTTGGCCTCAATTCACCTTGAAAAATTAATTTAGCTATTAATCCTTTGTAGTTTGGGATTGAAGTCAGTCCAACTACAAGACATTCTTCTATGAAAGTGCAATTTAAGTTGCGCAGAGTTGTTTTGTAGACCTTGGTAGTCCCAATGTGATCTGAAAGGAAAATGACACTGATATTAAAATAGATTTTGAAAACAAAATCACAATTTTGGGATGAGCATAAATCATTCAAACTAGATTTATTTTTAATGTACAGAAACCAAAACCTAGAAGGATTTAAAACTCATTCACTACTGAAATTATGTTTGATGTCATTGCTAATGTAGCCACACAGACACCAGATGGTATCAATTCAGAATGTATATGGATTGTATTCGCACAGCTGGAAAGCATTGAATTTAACCTGGAAAATTCAGGCGGCTGAGAGTTAAGCACACACCAAAATCTATTCCCACATATACAATATATATGTGTACACGTGGTGGTGTTTCTACTGAGAATACTCCACAATTTGTATACAAGACTACTGCATCACACAATTCCAAAACTACTTATTCATTAAATTAATTCACATTGAAAATGTTGCTAATGTTTTGTTCTTGTGTACTTTGGCATTCAGGGTGAAAACGATGCTGAATTTGAAAAGTGGAGAGTGGAAAATTCATGGGGAGAGGAAAGTGGGAACAAAGGTAAGTTTTCAACAAAAAAAAAATATAAAGATTGACTCATATCACAGTTTGAATCCTGATGGAAGTATAAGCATTAAAAGAAATGTTGTGCTTGGATCAGGATAATCAGAACAAAAACAAAATTTTGGTGCAGATTTGAGTGATTGGAAACCTATGCTATAATCAGGAATGTGCTTCTGTAGACTGTCACATGAAAAGTTTTCAAATTCTTATTTTTGTGACATTTATGCACAAGTATATCTCCACTAATCAAATAATGAGCAACGAAACAAGGTTCAACAGTAGAAATTAAATCAAGATATTTATTTCTGTATTGATCACTTTTTTAAATTAACATAGGAGCAGGAGTAGGTCATTTCAGCCCCTCAATCCTGTTGCTCCATAAAATTAGAAGATGGCTGATCTATACCTTAACTCCACCTACCTGCCTTGGTTCCATAACCTTTAATATCCTTGCCTAACAAATATCTGCCAATCTCATTTTTGAAATGTTCCATTGACTTGGCCTCAGTAGCTTTATGGGGAGAGAGTTCCAGATTTCCACTACCTATTGTGTAGAAAACGTGCTTCCTGACATCACTCCTGAATGACCTAGCTCTAATTTTAAGGTTGTGTCCCCTTGTTCTGGATTCCTCCACCAAAGATAACAGTTTCTCTAAAAACATCATCCCTTACGGTCTTAGAGATGGTTTGTAAATCCACACCTTCAATGTAAAACATAGAGTCATAGAATTTTACGGCACAGAAACAGGCCCTTCGGCCCAACACACCTGCGCCGACCATCAAGCACCCGTCCAAAACTAATACCACTTCCCCACACTTGGCTTGTATGTTATGGTGTTTCAAGTGCTCATCTAAATGCTTCTTAAATGTCATGAGTGTTCCTGCCTCTACCACCCCTTCAGCCAGTGTGTTCCAGATTCCAGTCACCCTCTGGGTGAAAAGTTTTTTCCTCGACTCCCCTCTAAACATCCCGTCCCTTACCTTAAACCTATGCCCCCTAGTTATTGACCTCTCCACTAAGGGAAAAATTTTCTTCTTACCAATCCTATCAATGCCCCTCATAATTTTGTATACCTCAATCAGGTCCCCCCTCAGCCTTCTCCACTTCAAGGAAAACAACCCCAGCCTATCCAGTCTCTCTTCATAACAGAAATGCTCCAGCCCAGGCAGCATCCTGGTGAATTTCCTCTGCACCCTCTCCATTGCAGTCACATCTTTCCTATAGTGTGGTGCCCAGAACTGTACACAGTACTGCAGTTGTGGCCTAACCAGCGTTTTATACAGCTCCATCATAACCTCCCTGCTCTTATATTCTATGCCTTGGCTAATTAAGGCAAGTATCCCATATGCCTTCCTAGCCACCTTGTCTACCTGTGCTGCTGCCTTTAGTGATCTATGGACAAGCACCCCAAGGTCCCTCTGTACTCCCTAGGGTCCTACCATCCATTGTATATTCCCTTGCCTTGTTAGTCCTCCCAAAGTGCATCACCTCACACTTCTCAGGATTAAACTCCATTTACCAC
Organism: Heterodontus francisci; assembly: GCF_036365525.1. Classification (NCBI taxonomy): domain Eukaryota; kingdom Metazoa; phylum Chordata; class Chondrichthyes; order Heterodontiformes; family Heterodontidae; genus Heterodontus; species Heterodontus francisci. The sequence continues at coordinate 42,281,184 of NC_090400.1, forward strand.
AGCTCTGCCCATCTTAACAGCCCATCTATATCATCCTGTAATCTAAGGCTTTCCTCCTCACTATTTATGACACCACCAATTTTCGTGTCATCTGCGAACTTGCTGATCATACTTCCTATATTCACATCTAAATCATTAACATACACTACAAACAGTAAGGATCCCAGCACCGATCCCTGCAGTACCCCACTGGTCACAGGCAAATGGTAGCTCGATATTTAACTTAGTTCTAAGATTGTTTTGAATTGTAGCTAAGCTTTGTAAAGATAAATACACATCATAAGTATTTCCAAACATGATAAATAATAATGAGTTTTCTGAACTGCTTGCGTTTAGGGATTTTGAGTACAGACTAGCAAGACCTGGAAAGTTAATGGTTTAGTTCCATTATATGAAGCTATTAAAATAGTTTCCAATAAAATTTGCTTTTTTATCCTGTGCAGTAGTACATGATCATCTTTGAGAATTGCTTCAAAGTGGCACATCTGACTATGGGAGATTGAAACCAAGTTGATCCTCTATAATCTGATATCTGAGCCAGGGAGGTCCGCTGTGCTCCAAGGAGGTCTTCTCTTCTCCTGGACTATATAACTCAGTTATTGACTGGGTAAGCTTGTTGAGCCAGTTAGAGCTACCCAGATTAAAGCAAAAACCTTCTGTCCAGGAGGTACTTTTGAGGCAAGGGGAATTCTGCCTGGATGGTGAGTGAAGCATGTGCTTACTTGGTCTGCATATAAAGTGTTTGCAATTAATGTTTGCGACAGCCACAACAGTCTCTGCCTTTCTTAAAGGCAATCTGAAGACTAGTTAAATACTGAAAGCACATTTTTCAGTACAAAAGGGTTTTTGCCAATATAAAAGGCAACAATAATATCAGTAACTGAGCTATACAGATTGGGGTCAGTTGGCTAGATGGCGAGAGTGGTGCAGAATAACACCAACAGCTTGTGTTCAATCCCTGTACCAGCTGAGGTAGTTCTTGGGGCTACCTCCATGCCTTGTCCATGGTGATATCGTGGCATAAGCCATTATTAGCAACCCTCGGACCACAAGAACGCTTCATAGAAAGGGAGTTATGCAGACCAGGCAGTTCCCTAGTTTGTGTGAAGTTAGCTGATTTCGACAGAAGCCACTGTATGTGCCGCAGTTGCCCAATGGTGTCCCTGGACTTTTGAGGAGAAAACCAAGCAGGGCTCCTGATCTCGATAATTTAACCCTGGACATCTGTATGTGTGGACTGAACAAGACTGAGTTTGGTTGTAAACACTCTGAAGATGAATACCCTGTGGATATTTAACACCAAGGCTTGCATGTGAATTATGACTAGTTGGGCAGGGTACCAAAGAGCAACTGGCACCAAAAGAACTGAACCCGAGCAAGGAATCTGTCTTCAGGAGAGAGAGTAAGGAGGGAAAATTTACTGAGCAAGAAATCCAAGCTTGAGCCTACACGAGTGAAGGGATGTCCTGGGTGGTGACAAGTGTGTTTGCTTTCCTCATCAGAATTCCTTTTTTTTTATTCGTTCCATGGGTAGTGGGCATCTGTTGGCCATCCCTAATTGCCCTTGAGAAGGTGGTGATGAGCTGGTTTCTTGAACCACTGCAACCCATCTTGTGCGGTACACCCACGGTTGTTAGGAAGTGGTTTCCAGGATTTTGATCCAGTGACAGTGAAGGAACGGCGATATATTTGCAAGTCAGGATGGTGTGTGGCTTGAATGGGAACTTGCAGATGGTGGTGTTCCCACGTGCCTGCTGCCCTTGTCCTTCTAGGTGGTAGAGGCCGCGGGTTTGGAAGGTGCTGTTGTAGGAGGCTTGGCGAGTTGCTACAGTGCATCTTGTAGATGGTACACACTGCTGCCACTGTGTGTCAGTGGTGGAGGTGGTGCATGGGGTGCCAATCAAGTGAGCTGCTTTGTCCTGGATGGTGTCGAGCTCCCTGCGTGTTGTTGGAGTTGCACCCATCCAGGCAAGTGGGCGGTATTCCATCACACTCCTATAATGCTTATTTGCCATTAATTTAAGTTTATAATCACAACAGATTAAAGCTGCCTTGAAGGAAATCAGAAATGATGTTAGGAGAACACATTGTTCAGTATAAAGGTCTCGGTTTGTTTATGCTCTGTTTCCTTGATATTGCCTTTTTAAACAATTTCCATCTGCCAATTAACTATATTAAACCCAGATGTATATTTATTTAAGGACAGACAGACGCTGGGCTTTCTTACTGGAGAGTAAGAAAGGGGAAGTAAAAGAACAGCGAGACGATAAACACAGAATGCAGAGGAATACTTGTATAGTGCCTTATGACAAAAATATCCCAGAGTACTGATCCCTTGTGTGGTAAATTGTTGTGCGGGTGATCGTTATTCCATGATAGCACTATCCTGCAAGCAGTTACCAGATGAGTAAACTGTTTCATACGTTAGTATTACGAACATACAAAATTGAACCAATAGGAAAAGACTGGCTGATCCATCAAACCTGCCCCATACCATGATGGCTGGAGCATCATGATGAAACAGTTCCTTATTGACACCTACACCCTGCCCAGGTAATCTCCTTGGAGAGACAAAAACGCAGAAATAAAACCCAGGGTCGATAAGGGAAAAATTACTCTCAAACATTCCTCTCCAATCTTCTCAGATGATTAAAACCAGTCCAAGAGGTCACATGGACCTAAGCGATATCTGTAAAGACAGTTTCCACTGCCCTTGCAAACTACCGTCCCAGCTCCGATCCCCTTTCCTCGCCAAAGTCCTTGAACGTATTGTCGCCTCCCAAATCCGTTTCCATCTTTCCCGGAACTCCATGTTTGAATCCCTCCAGTCAGGTTTCTGTCCGTGCCACAGTACCAAAACAGCTCTTACCAAAGTCACAAACGACATCCTATGTGACTGTGACAAAGGTAAACTTTCCCTCCTCGTCCTTCTCAACCTGTTTGCAGTCTTTGACATGGTTGACCACACCATCCTCCTCCAACACCTCTCCACTGTTGTCCAGCCGGGTGGGACTGCTCTAACCTGGTTCCATTCTTGTCTATCTAATCGTAGCTGCAGAACCGCTTGCAATGGCTTCTCTTCCTGCTCCCACATCGTTACCTTTGGTGTCCCCCAAGGATCTATCCTTGGCCTCCTCCTATTTCTCGTCTACATGCTGCCCTTCAGCAACATTATCTGATAGCACGGTGTTAGTTTTCACATGTATGCCGAGGACACCCAGCTCTACCTCACCACCACCACCTCTCTCAACTCCTCCACTGTTGCTAAATTATCCGACTGCTTATCTGACATCCAGTGTGGGATGAGCAGAAATTTCCTCCAATTAAATATTGGGAAGACTGAAGCCATTATTTTCAGTCCCTGCTCAAACTCTGTTCCCTAGCTATTGACTCCATTCCTCTCCCTGGCAGCAGTTTGAGCATAAGCCAGTCTGTTTGCAGACTTGACGTCACATTTGACCCCAAGGTGAGCTTCCGACCTCATGTTCATGCCATTACTAAGACCGTCTATTTCCACCTCCGTAACATCGCCCAACTTTGCCACATCTCAGCTCATCTGCTGCTACCTCTAGACTTGACTATTCCAATGCACTCATGGCTGGTCTCCCACATTCTACTCTCCATAAACCTGAGGATATCCAAAACTCTGTTGCCTGTGTCTTAACTTGCACCAAGTCCGTTCCCCTATCACCCCTGTGCTCGCTCACCTATATTGGTTCCCAGTCAAGCAACATCTTGATTTTAAAATTCTCATCCTTGTTTTCAAATCCCTCCATGGCCTCACCTTCTTCTATCGCTGTAATCTCCTCGAGACCCGCAATCTTCCAAGATATCTGCGCTCCTCTAATACTGGCCTCTTATGCATCCCTGATTTTAATTGCTCCACCATTGGTGGCTGCGCCTTCAGTTGCATGGGTCGCAAGCTCTGGAATACCCTCCCTACACCTCTCCACCTCGCTTTCCTCCTTTACGATACCCCTTTAAAATCTACCTCTTTGACTAAGCTTTTGGTCATCTGACCTAATATCTCCTTTTATGTCTCGATGTCATACTTTGTTTTATAATGCTCTTGTGAAGCACCTTGGGACGTTTTATTACATTGAAAGTGCTATATAGACTTCTAATGCAGAAAAGCAAGGAACGATATAAGGTAGAGCAGCTCAATTGGAAGAGGGCTAATTTCAATGCAGTGAGAAAGGATCTAGCCAGGATAAAATGGAACCAAAGACTGTAATGGAACAATGGGTTCTCTTTAAGGAAGAGATGCTTCAGGTACAGGCTAGGTACATTCCAACAAGAACATAAGGTAGGGGGACCAAAAACAGGGCTGCTTGGATGATGAAGGGATAGAGATTATGGTGAAACAAAAGAGGGTGCATGATGCATGTCAGGTGAATTCTTCAAGTGAGAACCAGGCAATTACAATAAGGAAAATAAGACTGAAAGGGAATATGAGAATAGAATGGCAGTCAACATAAAAGGGAACCCAAAAATTTTCTACTGGCATGTAAATAGTAAGACGGTAGGAAGAGGTGGAGTGGGGCCTATTAGGGACAAAGAGGATAATATATGCTTAGAGGCACAGGGCAAGGCTAGAATACTTAATGAGTATTCCATATTGGTGTTTGCTAAGGAAGAGGAATTTGACAAGGGAGGGTGGAAGCGGAGACGATGATTTCAAAAGGAAATTCGATGGGCATTTGAGGAAATAAACTTGCAGGTCTGTGGGGATCAAGCAGGGGAGTAGGACTGATGGGATTGCTCCACGGAGAGCCGTCATAGACTCCTTCTATGCCGTAAATGACTTTCTGGGTGTAATTCTGTGCTGGCAGTGGGTCTTGACTTTGGGTGGGGGAAAACCGATGCCGAGGGCCCCACGTCGGCTCTTGTACGCAAGGCCTGCTGAATTTAGTGCCAATCAGGCACTTAGCTGGACAGCGGCGGGCCTTCCATATGATTTAGGACCCCACCACCGGAAGTCCTGGCCTTGCAGAGCTGCCAGCCAATCAGAGGCTGGCAGCTGCAGCGCCACGGCGCGGGAGTTGGGAGCAAGGGCAGGGGGTTGGCCCTCAGTTGCGCCCCACCCCCCCCCCCACCCCACCCCTTTCCCGATGCCAGGTCCCTTGTTCAGGCACTAAGTGGCTTAGAACGAAGGGTTCCCCACCCCCGCAGCCCATGCAGTTTTTCTTGCAATAGAATCTTTAATAATCACCTGAACCTAGGCAGGTGGGACCTTGGTTTAATGTCCCAGCTGAAGGGCAGTAGCTCCAACAATATAGCATTCTCAATACTACACTGGACTATTGGCCTTGCTTATGTTACACAGACCTGACTCTCAGGTGAGTATACTACCAATTAAGCATTCTTTGAGAAGCGACTGAGGAGAATAAAAAGGATAAAACACAGCAGGTAGATATATAATAGCAAAACAAAGATAACTTTGTTGCTGTAAAACATGTTAGTGAATTGGAATGCTTTTTATTATGATTTCTCTGACTTGATATTTTGCCATTACGGGTCCATAATTTTCCTAGAAATTTGTCATGAAATTACAGCTGAGCTGCTGTTGAGTATCCTCCAGGATTTATAGGGAGGATGGGCAGTCAATTAAAGAGCGGATAAAGTGGAATTTAAGGGGTACTCAGCTCCTTCTCTTTCCTAACCTCCCTCCCCTTCCACCTTTGACTCAATGGAGCAGGAGCAGTGGCGAGCGAGGGCAGTAACAATGTTGGTGCTATCAAGATGAATTTCATGAAATATATTGGGCTCCTGTAACATTTTCTCCCTTTTTGTGGCAATTCCATCAAGTACACGTCTGAAAAGCAAGCCTCAGCCTCAGATAATGAAACTGGGGGCCAGGCCATTTGGAGCAAGCTCAGTAGGGACAGGGAAAGCATTTTTACATTTTGGATAGAATGTACATCACTGATATAGGCCATTCAGCTCAACTGGTCTATGCCAGTGTTTATGCTGCACACAAGTCTCCTCCCACCTCTCTTCACCTAACCCTATTGCTCACTGATGATAATAAACGAGAGGCGGACCATACTCCTCCCAAGACAAAACATGCAAAACGGTGCTGTCTGGTACCAAGGTACCATTAGTTCAGTATTCTAAATAGTGAGAAGAAAGGGGAGATTTTTCAGTTCCCCGCCCCCCGCCCCCCCCCCCCCCCCCCCCCCACAACTTACTTGCAATAGTAACGGGAAATTACTGATCTGACAGTAAGCAAAAGAATTGAGAATTAAACAGGCACACAAATCTCTTTTCCTAATCTTGCAAAATGCAATGGGGAAGTAAAAGAACAAGAAGCCAAGTTTGCCTCACTGGCTGCCTATGAGTACTGCAACTGTTGAGTGAGATGCACTGAAATGCCTTGCATCGTTCTTACCTATTTTACCCTCGCTTGAACAGCACATCTCTGGACAACATATGCTCACAGCTGGCAAGCTGAAGATTCAGCCGTGATTTTCACTGATTTCGAAACAGGATAGATTGACAAAATAGCAATTGATGAATCCTTTCTTATATTGGTGCAATCTTTTTATTACTTAGAGGTGTTTTTTATAACAGAGTTTTTAAACTGTACTTGAAATGGTTTGATCCAAGACATGTAACTAGATTGGGAGTTGTAGATTGGGAGTTGGATGTGTTGTTTAATCATGATTCTGCCAGACTCTGAAATAGTTTAATTCCACACAGTCCACTCAGTAGTTATGGCACACTCTACCCTCGGCTCCAAAAGATTAGACATTCCTGCCTTAATTCAGCACTAATTGGCAGTCTCACTTCGAAAAATCACAAGGATGTCTGTTGTAGGAGATGAAAGCCTTAATTCCACTTAAACTTTAAAAAGGCATTTTCACTGGTGCTTCATTGCAGAAAATGTGTGAGCAGTTTGAAATTTACAAAAAAAATGATACAGTACCAAATGATTCATTAAAAATTAAACAGTGGCAAAAGACGAATTACAATCACAATGAAGACATTAGCTAGTATATTTTAAATAAGCAGAGAGACAAGAATTTGATATGAGCCATTTAAATGATCATCTGATAACATGACCAGCATCACGGGATAGAAAATAATGGCAAATATAACTGATACAACATGAAATGCCTTTTGCTGAATTGCTAAAAGCGAGAAAGAAATAATAGAGCGATCTAGAACAGCATTATTAATCACGGAATTGCCTTCAAACTCCTTCATTGTTCTGGAGTGCACTTGTGGCTTCTGCTTGGTTCAATTGATAGCTCACACCTCTCAATCAGAAGCTTGTGCATGCAAGCTCCATTCCAGGATTTGAGAGTGCTATTTAGGCTGAAGCTTCAGCACAGTACTGATGGGTTGCTGCATTGTCAGAGCTGCTGTTATTTTATGAGTATTAAACCAATGTTCTATCTACCTGTTCTAGTAGTCTGGTTGGATCTTATCGGACCCATGCTAAAATTCACTGAGAAACAGAGGTCTCCTGATCTTTTGTCAATATTTTTCCTCATATTATTTCTACACCTTCCCAATCCTGTTTTGGGAATCATATTTTGTGTGTCAGCTGTAGTTCAGTTGTCAGCACTCTGGCCTCTCAGTCAGAAGCTTGTAGGTTAAGTCCCACACCAGGACTTGAGCACAACAATCTGAAGAATACTGAAGGAGTGCTGTGCTGTCAAAGGCGCTGTCTTTCGATGATGCATTAAATCGAGGCTCTGCCTTGACACTGTTTCAAAGAAGAGCAAGGGAGTTATCCCTGGGGTCCTGGCCAATATTTATCTCTCAATCACCATCACAAAAGCAGATTATCTGGTCATTATCACAGTTCTGTTTGTGGGAGTTTGCTGTGCGTAAATTGCCTGCTGCATATCCTACATTACAACAGTGAACACGCTTCAAAAATAGTACTTCATTGGCTGTAAAGCACCTTGGGACATCTTATGGTCGTGAAAGGCACTATATAAATGCAGGTCTCTTTTTCTTCATCATCTTACAGCACAAGAGCCCACCATTCGGCCCATCATGCCTGTGCCAGCTCGTTGAGTGAGCTGTCCAATTTAGTTCCACACCCCAGCTTCGTCCCCATAACCCTGCGAATTAGGCCTATTCAAGTACATGTTCCAGTTGCTTTGTGGAAGCTCCTATGGAATCTGATCCCACCACCATTTCAAGTAGTGCAGTACAGATCTTAACAACCCCCTCTGTGAAGAAATTTCTCCTCACTTCCCTTCTGGTTCTTTTGCCAGTAATTTTAAATCTGTGACCTCCTAGTTACTGACCCATTTGCCAGAGGAATTTTTTTTTCTACTTGCTCTGTTAAAATCCCTCATAATTTTGAATATCTCTCTTCAGTCTCCCCTTAACCTTCCCTGCTGTAAGGAGAATGATCCCAGCTTCTCCAATCTGTCCGCATAACTGAAACCTCTCATTCCTGGTATCTTGCTGTTAAATCTCCCCTGTACCATCTACAAGGCCTTGGCATCCTTCCAAAAGAGTGGTGCCCAGAATTGCACACAATACTCCAGCTGACTTTATAAGGGTTCAGAATGATTCCTTGTTTATGTACTCGGTGCCCCTGTTGACAACGCACGTATCCCATATGCTTTCTTAACCAATTAATATTTGGTTGCAAAAATATGATTTGTGATTGGTATTAGAACTTGTTTCAAGAGGGATATATTTTGAAAGATAAAGAATAGGTTGTTTCGGTACGGGCCATTGTACAATGCAGATTGTAACGGTGAAAGATATTAAAAGTCCACTTATTCATAGAATTGGACAAAAAAAATCTAGGCCTTTAGTTTAGGTATCAAAAAATTCAATTAACTTTAACTTTATCAGATGACTTTTTGAAGAGCAGAGATATGTGCTGCTTATGGTTTGTTATTCATTAATGTAGATCCAGCCCCTTGGTGTTAGGGAAGGAGGCACCTGCCTCCCCCACTGCTGTTTAATTGCAATTTTAGAATGTGTTTATTGTTTCACTTCCAAAACTGTCTGGTTGTCTGCTGGCATCCTGTTTTTTAGGAAGTGGAGGTTATAGTTCTGCTTAGAAGTATAAGCATAAAATAGTAAATAATCTTGTAAGCTAAAAGACTTCCTTTTCAGCCCTCGGGACATTTCATGTCAGCAGAAATATGACATGCCCATCAGTCACACTGACTGGCCTTCAGATGTTTGAAACAATGGCAAATGCTGGGTTTGTGATCCCTCCTATGCCCATTAAGCTTGTGGAGACTAACGTGCCAGTAGATCTTTATGTTGCATTATGAAACACTTGCATACATCATTTGGAATCTGTTCAGATATGTGTTATACCACAGGAAAATTCATCAGTCTAATAAAAACAATTGTAATTTTCCAAGAAAGTCAGTTGTAGCTATAATGGAATCTAGGGCCTTGAGCACCCCCTCCCCAGCAACCCCCCCCCCCCCCCCCAAGCTCCTTAAGGCTGAAAGAGTCATGAGATGTGCTATTCCCACATGCTACATGGTCTTCATTGATGGAGCTCATGGCTATGGGATATTATCAGAGCTGGAACTCTGCATTGTTTCTCTCTTTCTCCTAATATCCAGAGAGAAAGAAAAGGTCTGGGGGTTGTTTTAGCATCAGTAGGCATCCGAATGAAAATGTACAGGACCCGTGTCAGCTGTGGCTCAGTTGGTAACACTCTCATCTCTGAGTCACAAGGTTCCAGGTTCAAGTCCCACGCCAGGATTTGAGCACAAATATCAATGCTGATGCTCCAGGATGAGCTGTCTTTTGGATGCGACGTGAAACCGAGGCCTCGTCTGCCTTCTCAGGTGGACATAAAAGATCCCATGGCACTCTTTCAAAGAAGAGCAGGGGAGTTCTCCCTGGTGTCCTGGCCAATATTTATCACTCGATCAACATCACAAAAAAAATTATCTGTTCATTATCGCATTGCTGTTTGTGGGAGTTTGCTGTGCACAGATTGGCTGCCGTGTTTGCTACATTACAACAGTGACTGTAGTTCAAAAGTACCTTATTGTCCGTAAGGTGCTTTGAGACGTCTGGTGGTTATAAAAGGCACTATATAAATGCAGGTCCCTTTTTTTCCCACAATCTTGCAGGGCAAGAGACTGCCATTCAGCCCATCGTGCTTGTGCTGGCTTTTTTGAAAGTCTTTTCCTATAGTTGCAATGGAATTATTAGTGAAATTTTTATTTCCCTCCCCTTTCCAGTAAGAAAGTGCCAGGACCCTACTTGACAAATACCCAGGATGACAAATTTGGAATTAGGAACTTGCTGTCTCTGTACAAATACTGACTCGTGACTCATTTCTCCATGATGTCGTGTTGGAGCATTCCTGAAAGCAGCTCTAGGAAAGAGATGAGCTCTGGCTTGTGATTCTGTAACAAAACATTAGTGAAATACACTGATCTACTAAATTAACATTTTGTCATATCACAGTATGACTATCGGCGACCACACTCTGGAAGTGGTTCAAGAGTACACCCATCAAGGCTCAACTATCACCAGTAACCTGTCTCTCGATGCAGAAATCAACAAGCGCATGGGAAAGGCTTCCACTGCTATGTCCAGACTGGCCAAAAGAATGTGGGAAAACGGCGCACTGACACGGAACACAAAGGTCCGCGTGTATCAAGCCTGTGTCCTCAGTACCTTGCTCTACGGCAGCGAAGCCTGGACAACGTATGTCAGCCAAGAGCGACATCTCAATTCATTCCATCTTCGCTGCCTCCGGAGAATCCTTGGCATCAGGTGGCAGGACCGTATCTCCAACACAGAAGTCCTCGAGGCGGCCAACATCCCCAGCGTGTCTACCCTGAGGCACAGTGCGGCTTTCGAGCCGAGAGATCCACCATTGACATGCTGTTCTCCCTTCGCCAGCTACAGGGGAAATGCCGCGAACAACAGGTGCCCCTCTACATTGCCTTCATAGATCTCACCAAAGCCTTTGACCTCGTCAGCAGACGTGCTCTCTTCAGACTACTAGCAAAGATCGGATATCCACCAAAGTATCATAAACTCATCCCATGACAATATGAAAGGCACAATTCAGCATAACGGTGCCTCATCAGACCCCTTTCCCATCTTGAGTGGAGTGAAACAGGGCTGTGTTCTCGCACCTACACTGTTTGGGATCTTCTCCCTGCTGCACTCTCATGCATTCAAGTCTGCAGAAGAAGGAATTTTCCTCCAGCCAAGATCAGATGGCAGGTTGTTCAACCTTGCCTGCCTAAGAGCGAAGACCAAATTACAGAAAGTCCTCATCAGGGAGCTCCTCTTTGCTGACGATGCTGCCTTAACATCCCACATGGAAGAGTGTATGCAGAGACTCATCAACAGGATTGCAGCTGCCTGCGACATATTTGGCCTAACCATCAGTTTCAAGAAAATGAACATCATGGGACAGGACGTTAGAAATGCTCCATCCATCAATATCGGCGATCACGCTCTGGAAGTGTTCAAGAGTTCACCTGCCTAGGCTCAGCTATCACCAGTAACCTGTCTCGATGCAGAAGTCAACAAGTGCATGGGAAAGGCTTTCACTGCTATGTCCAGACTGGCCAAGAGGGTGTGAGAAAATGGCACACTGACACAAAACTCAAAAGTCCGAGTGTTTCAAGCCTGTGTCCTCAGTACCTTGCTCTACGGCAGCCAGGCCTGGACAATGTATTTCAGCCAGGAGCGACGTCACAACGCATTCCATCTTTGCTGTCTCAGGAGAGTCCTTGGAATCAGAAGGTAGGACCGTATCTCCAATGCAGAAGTCCTCGAGGCAGCCAACATCCCCAGCATGTATGCCCTACTGAGCCAGCAGCGCTTCAGATGGCTTGGCCATGTGAGCCGCATGGAAGATGGCAGGATCCCCACGGACGTATTGTACAGCGAGCTCGTCACTGGTATCAGACCCACCGGCCGTCCATGTCTCCGCTTTAAAGATGTTTTCAAACGTGATATGAAGTCCTGCAAGATTGACCACAAGTCCTGGGAGCCAGTTGCCAACTATCGCCAAAGCTGGCGGACAGCTATAAAGGTGGGGCTGAAGAGAGGCGAGTCGAAGAGACTCAGCAGTTGGCAGGAAAAGAGACAGAAGTGTAAGGAGAGAGCCAACCGTGTAACAGCCCCGGCAACCAACTTCACCTGTGGAAGAGTCTGTCATTCTAGAATTAGCCTTTATAGCCACTCCAGGCGCTGCTCCACAAACCACTGACCACCTCTAGGCGCTTACCCATTGTCTCCCGAGACAAGGAGGTCAAAAAGGAAAAAAGGACTTATTCTGCCCAGAATTGAGATTGTGCCATTGTACAGCATTCAGATGGAGTAGTCAGCCTTTACACACTTTGGCTGTATAGACTCAGAATTAACTCTCAATAGAAATGGAAACTGTTTGCAGTGTCACTCGAACATGACTGAATAATCTGGAGTTGAGTCTTAGTTGGCCTCATAATCATATAGCATTTAACAACTTTTAGGTGTCAGCCTTAGCTCAATAGTAATACTCTTGTCTTTCAGCCATAAAGTTGTAGGTTTAACCCCATCCCAGGTCTGAGTAAATCATTCAGGTTGACATTTCTGTGCAGTACTGATTATACTGTTAGAAGTGTCATCTTCTGGATGAGATGTTTAATTGCCTTCTCAAGTGGAAGTAAAAATTCCCATTGGACTGTTATGAAGAATTCACCCAATGGCCAATGTTTGTCCCTCACCCAACATCCCGAAAGCAGATTTTTGGGACATTTATCTCATTGTTGTTTGTGGGGTTTTGCTGTGTGTAAGTTGACTGCTTTGTTTCCATACACCACAGCAGTAACTATTCTTCAAAAGAAATTAATTGGTTGTGAAGCACTTTAGGATCTCCTGAGGTCAAAAGGTGCTAGATAAATGCAAGTTTTCTTCATTATTATTATAACCACACATTACATCACCATTTTAATACTTCAAACTGGTAATGACATAGCTCCTATTGGATTGAAATATTTGTTCAAGAAGAGTGCAAATGTGTTAATTGAATGCTGCTGAGACTTGCTTAAATTATTTTAAATCTCATTGTGCTGAAATAAAAGCTTTGACACAAAGCTGTAACCGCATGATAAAAACCACTGGTCTGTTTTTAAAAAAACAGATTAATTTCAATTGTTATGCTAAGTGTAAAGCTGCTCCACTTAGTTCCTTTGGATCATTAATGTTTGGACACCCACTGAATTTGATTTCTGGTATTAACTTGTATTGCAACCACTCTGATTGAAAGTTGTCTTTCAGATGAAGAAGTCAAAGTCCTATTATGACCATGTGGGAAGAGAGCTGTGCCTCAGTTCACACAGATATGTTGCTCTTTATCCCTATACGGCATGTACAAGGGGACCTGAAACCAGCTCGGGGCACAGGGTTGGTGCGGGGGTGGGGGTGTGGTTGGTGGGGTCAGAGATGGAAGGCAGGGAAGAAATGGCAGGACAATTACATTTTTTGAAATGAGCACAATTCAGAACCAACTAACCACTTCACATGTAGAGCAGTTAGTGCCAGTTCTCATTTAAGTGGGTGTTTATAATTAACTTTGAGTTGCAACAGTTCTTTAAAAGTACATGGATTTTGGATGCTTTTTCAAATATTTACCTTTCTATAGACTCTCATTACTAGTGTGTGCTTTGCTGGTACAGTACTGTAGAAGATTTCACACTAAGACGGTAGAATGTTGAACTACATAGCCAAAACATTAGAATAAAAGTCAAGGGAAGCCATGATCAAAGTGAACAGCACTCTAGTTAGACTGAACTTTGAGTACTGTGTACAGTTCTGATCACAGAAACAAGGGAGATATTCAAATGCTTGAGCATTATGAAGAACCATGAGGCTTATCCATAGTATCGGGTCTGAGTTCTGAGGAAAGATAGGAGAAACATGGACCTTATACCCTGGATAGCAAAAGCCTGAGAAGTGATCTTATCTAGGAACAGTAAATACTTTCAGTTAAACTATGGGTGTAGGACAAAGGGACGCAATCAAACTAGTAACAGTAACTTAAGTACTGATATCAGGAAGCTGTTCATTATGTGGAGAGTTGGCGCTGGGAATGGACTTCTGGGCAAAGTGATAGGGACGAATGTTCTTGGCTATTTAAACAATTAAATGCAGCAATGAGAAGTATGTAGATTCATCATCGGCAGCTGAATTGAGATGAGCTAAATAGCCTTACTCTTGTCATTTGGTGAAGAGTAGTCAATCTGCTATGGCGATTCAAGTGTGGTGTTCAAGTGAAAAGAGATTAGAGTGTCAAGATAATTTGGCTGGAGTATGGAGAAATAATTCAGTCCTCATTTTAGAGTTATATATTTGAGTATTTTTATATTTCCATTATTAATTACATGTCCACATTTATAATGGAAACTTTGTAAACTTGTCATGTGATAATTACACCCTCTGCCATTAGTGGCACTGTAATGCTTCCAATGTCAGAAGGTGTCATCACTGTATGGCAATTTCTATAGCAGTTTCCATTATAAATATGGACATTGGAATTTATAACAGGAAAAGTGGACGAGTCAGTCTGTTATGGCAATGAGTATCAGCAGTCAGGACCAAGTGTAGCCTTCAGGTAAAGTGAAAAGTGAGGCAGGGCATAATTGGACCAGACACAAAGTCATAGATTTTGTACTTATTTTTGTACGTCCATTTTAAATTATCTTGTTCACATTTATAATGGAAACCTCAGTGTAGATGTGTTGCGTAATGATGCCCACCCACCAGTGGTGTTCCTGCCACAATGAGCGGAGGGTAGAATTACAGTTAAGTTTAAACAGGCAGTCTCCATTATAAAATGTGAACATAGAAATTTATAATGGTAAAATTTGGGTGTGCAGATGTAAAGATTAAATATATTCTATATAGATATATTGCAGGTGTCAGATTGCAACAGGTTGTTCAATAGTATTTTATGACTGGAGGTAGGCCAATTTTTTGAACTAGGTGTTAACCTAGCAAATACCTTTCAGAGAATTTCCTTCCCCTCTTATTAACAGCAGACATCTCAATTATCAATTGGATATAAGGAATCCTTTGTGGTACAAAATTTACCAATTACTATATTGGATCTTTATCAAGTTCTCAAACTTGTGAGCAGAATAGTTCCCAGCAAGTGGGGGGCCAGGGAAACTCATTTGATTTAATGAAATAAAACCTAAGCTACAGCATACTTTAGTGTTAGCAACAAAAAAAAGGTTACGTTACACTTCTGCACTTGTGTATTGCAGTCTGTGATGGGAAGGAGATGGCTGCACGTGGGATCGAAATTTTAAAGGGACTTGTGAGCAATTTTAAAAACAAAATCTTCCTCAACTATTTAGTCATCTCATGTTAATGAGTAAAGAACTTTAGCAGTCATTGCAGATAAAACTAAGGACCATCCCCAGTCTGGACAGTTATTGGTTTCATCTACCTAAAATGTTATCAAATCCATCAATAAATAGTGTTAAGCCAACTGTATATTAAAATATGTCTTCTTAGAATTTTTAGCTGCTTCACGACCTATCTCCGGGGTGGGGAGCAATGCCCACTCTTGTGTTTCAGTTACTTTTTTGGCCTGCATGCTAACTAATACCCTATTCTGTCTACAGTTTAACACATAAAGTAACTTGCATGCTTTAACAGAGCTATAATATCTTGATTTGATAATTCAAGCTTTCTCGCTTTCTTATTGGTATCTTCATTATTAAAGTCTCCGACCTCTATTGTATTTCTGTGGCCATATTCATTTTGTATTGGGAGAGAAATGAATGAATGTAGTGCTGTTGCCACACATACCCCTCAGATATATCTCTCACCTATTACAATTTACTTATTCATTACAACATATGGCTCCTGTATGACACAGTACTCAGGCTCACCTTCTCTGCTTCCGTTACATTTTGGATTGTGGCATAATCATTCATAGGGGGAGGTTGAAGTAATTCGAACCATAGTGAAGATCATTCCAAAGTTGGTGAACTAATATCCAAATGTAATTTTTTGGAAGCATCAGAATTAATAACAGTGGAAGCTTTTCCTTACTGGAATTGAAGATATACAAGTTAACCAATAGGAACCCCTTTTGTTTATCTGTGCAGTGGGACATGATGGTATTAGTAGCAATGGATGGAGCCACCACTCCAAAGAAAATGATGTTGGTAGCATTCTGAATAGTGCATTGACACGGTTTCCACTATCCATAACTGGCCTGCTGCAAAAAAAAATCTCCAACCCATAAGAAGGGTTGATAGATGCCGAGCAGTTTGTTTTCCACAAAGTGCATTGATATCCAAAATTACTGCATCACCCCCAATACAAATTGTTCACAGTGTAACCATTCTATGATTCTATATCATACCGGAAGTAAGGTAACAAATCACAATTGAGAATTATAAACTAATTTGTCATAGGCTGATTTCTTATTCGTTAGGGCCATAATTTGTCACGTTACAGAGGAGCAAGATCCTAACCAGTGGTTTATCAAATGTTTAGTCTGGGGATTAGTTTATTTGTATGTTGGAGTACATCGAACAGTTAGCATCAAAAAAAAAAAGTAGGTAAATGCTGTTCCATTAAGTTATCTAATTACAATATGGAGGAAATCCAAATGCTGTAAAATTTGTGTATAAACTCTGCTTTCCATAAATACATTTTGACAGGATCCTGTGGCAGAGGAGAAAATAGAACTGCTATTTCCAACTTAGAATTAAATTTGCAGCATGACTTAAAATGATAATAAGTATTTTATTTCAAGCTATTTCACAAGTTTGAAAGAATATTATAAAATTCTTCAAAGTTGTGGCAAGTGTCTCAATTGGACTCTTTAAATTGATTTCAGTGGCACTGCAAAAGTAAACAAAGCACAGCTTTTCTTATCCTGTTTGGGATGAGTATATACAGTATTATGGCTCAGAGTCACTCCCTGATGCTTCAGGTAACTTTTCCATTTGAAAGGATGCACTTCTTCTGATCAAACCTCACATTTCACCAGTGAGAAAAGCCTATATAATCAACAAAGACTTCTCCATCCTCTATCTGATTATTCTAACATGGACTCCCTGCATGCACTACCTAACTAGGAGTCTGATGTAAAGCCTGGCTCGGGTATAAAATGAAAACCTGACCACAGCCAACCCGAGCCCAAGTCCTTTAACTTTTTTTCGCGCCCGGCCCGACATGAAATATCTTTCATCTGTTTCGGCAGCAGGCTATTTCTGCAGCTGGAGTTGTGGGGAATCATGGGTAAGCCTGATCCTGTGACTTCCCGGAAGCAGCACTGTCCCGAGCCCAAATGCTGGACTCAGATTTTCGACCTGACCCAAACCCGACGCATATAGTTGGATCTAGGCGGGTTTGGGCTGTCAGCCAGGCTTTAGTCTGATGTGGCTCAGTTGGTAGCATTCTGGCCTCTTGAGTGAGAAGGTTGTGGGTTCAAGTCCCACTGCAGGATTTGAGCACAAAAATCAAAGCTGACACTACAGTGCAGTACCAGGGATTGCCGAACTGTCGGAGGCGCCATCTTTTGGATGAGAGGTTAAACAGAGGTCCTGTCTGCCTTCTCGGGTGGGCATAAAAGATCCCACGACACTCTATAAAAGAAGAGCAGGGGAGTTATTCCTGGTGTCCTGAACAATATTTAAACCTCAATCAACATCACATAAAAGCAGGTCATTATCACATTGCTATTTGTGGGACCTTGCTGTCTGCAAATTGGCTGCCGCATTTCCATTACACCAGTCAGTCCACTTCAAAAGTACATCATTGACTGTAAAGTGCTTGGGACATCTGGTGGTCATGAAAAGAGCTATATAAATGCAACTATTCTTTTATTAATTCCCTATTTTAGGGAACACTAATTTTCTTCTCCAAATTCCTCTCAATAGATATCCATCCAGGTCCTTTTCAAAGGTGCCGATTGTGCCTCAATTAACTACCTTCTCTGGGAGTCTGTTTTGCATATCCATGATTCAGTGGGGAATTTTATTTTTCCACTCTCTAACCTTTCTCAAGATACCTGTAGTTGTATGATCTTGGTGTGCTCTGAGCTCTCTGCCACCAAAAAAAAAATCACAAACATAAAATGAATAAAAATGAAATGTGATGTAGTCAAGAACTAAATGATGTAGTCAAGAAATAAGGTTTTACAGTTTTACACGGAGAAGTTATTTGAAAAGTTTTTTTACAAAAATTATGAGTTAATTAGCAATAAAAGAAATATCGAAGCTGATTCTAAACCGATGCTGTAACAAGGTGTTGAAAATGTATAATCTTATAAAATGTTCCCTTTGCAGTCAACAGTGTTTTAAGTAGTAAAAAAGACAAATGCAATTAAATAAATGGAGTGCTCTACAAAAGCATCATAGAGGCTGTTCTAGACAAACTTCATGGTATAGTAATAGTTATGTGTGAATAAATGTTAAAGCGGAAAATTGGGAAGTTTTATTCAACAGTATATAATGCATTTTGTTCACATTGCACTGTAAAAGCTGATGCCTATTGTGCAGTGTGTGCATTTACATAGCTGGAGTATTAACCTGAGAGAACCGATGCAGGAATACTGGCTTCAGAAACATGACTTGCCCTGCTTTTAAGTATTGGCAAGCATGCATGGGAATCGACAATGAAGGCCAACTCCAAATGAGAACTACTGATATTAAAATCTTACAAAATTAATTTGATTTTTTTCTGTAATGTACAAATATTAATCATGCCCTAGGACTAAAATAACAAAATATTAGTTATGGAATGGACTGTATATTATGATGTAGACAGTGATAACTATTTTCCTATTTTAAAATGGCTGCTCAGATTTCATTTTTTTAAAATTGAATTTAGGGATGTCTCTGCAGAATGCAATATTTCCAAGTTCGCGGAGGACACAAAACTAGGTGGGAATATGTGTTGTGAAGAAGATGCAAAGCGGCATCAAGGGGATTTGGACAGACTTAGTGAGTGGGCAAGAACGTGGCAGATGGAATATAATGTGGAAAAATGTGAGGTTATCCACTTTGGTAGGAGGAACAGATGTGTAGAGTATTTCTTAAATGGTAAGAGATTAGAAAGTGTAAATGTACAAAGGGACCTGGGTGTCCTTGTCAATAAGTCACTGAAAGTTAACATGCAAGTGCAGCAAGCAATTAAGAAGGCTAATGGTATGTTAGCCTTTATTGCAAGAGGATTTGAGTACAGGAGTAGTGAAGTCTTGCTTCAATTGTATAGAACCTTGGTTTGACCGCACCTGGGGTACTGTGTGCAGTTTAGGTCCCCTTACCTTAGGAAGGATATTATTGCCACAGAGGGAGTGCAATGAAGATTCACCAGACTTGTTCCCAGGATGGTGGGACTGTCCTATGAAGAGAGATTGGGGAAACTGGGCCTGTATTCTCTAGAGTTTCAAAGAATAAGAGGTGATCTCATTGAAACCTACAAAATACTTAAAGGGATAGACAGGGTAGATACAGCTAAGATGTTTCCCCTGGCTGGGGAGTCTAGAACCAAGGGACACAATTTCAAAATAAGGGGAAGCCACTTCAGACAGAGATGAGGAGGAATTTCTTTACTGAGAGGGTTGTGAATCTTTGGAATTCTCTACCCCAGAGGACTGTACAAGCTCAGTCATTGAGTATGTTTTTTTTAAGCAGAGATTGACAGATTTCTAAATACTAATGACATAAAGGGATATGGGGATAGTGTGGGGGAAAAGGCATTGAAGTGGATGATCAGCCATGATCGTATTGAATGGCAGGGCAGGCTTGATTGGCTGAATGGCCTACTCCTGCTCCTATGTTCCTATGCAATGCTATATTGTTCCTATATTGTTAATTAATAGCAGCTTCCTTTATCAAAATTTTGTGTTGTGCACACTTCTGCCAAAATCTTCTAGATTACTTGGTCCAACTTGATGCTTGAGGTAAAAACAGAAAGTGCTGGAAATACTCAGGTCAGGCAGCAGCTGTGGAAAGAGAAGCAGAGTTAATGTTTTAGGTCTGTGACCTTTTATCAGAAATTCTTTATAAAAGTGACTCCTGACAATGCAGCCCAGTGCCGATGTCATCAGAGCACTCCCAGATTCACACATGCGCAGAACAGACTCTTGCTGTCAGTATGGTGCTGCGCACGCCCAGCCAATGTCAGCACCCGGCTTGCCAGGACTAATTCACACAGGCGCGTTAAAACGTTATTCATGTACTGCATTGTCTGCTCGCCGCTCGCTCCCCGCCTCGCCACTTCTCTGCCTGCGGCCATTTGCTCCCCGCTTCACCCCACCATCTACCTGTGGGCCACTCTGTCCCTAACTCGCTACTTCTGCCCCCTCAGCAGCTCACTCCCCGCTTCACCTCCCCCACCCCAACCCACCCACCTCCCCGCCTGGTCGGCCACTCACTCCCCGCCTCGCCACTTCTCCTCCCCTCTGCTCTGCCTCTGCTCCCCGCTCCCTCCCACGATCGCCGTCTCTATTCCCCGCATAGAGGAAGCGAGAGAGTGTGACCAGATAGGAAGGGGAGGGAGACTGCGACTGGGGAAGCAGGGAGTGAGAAGCGGGAGGGAGAGAGGAGCGTAAAGCAGGAGGGGGCAGAAGCAGATGCGTGCAGGAAGCAGAGCAGATCAGAGGGGAGGAAGCGGCGACTGGCTGAGGGGGGGAAGAAACGGCGAGGCGGGGAGCGAGTGATGAGCAGACAGGCACGGGTGGCAGCGGCGAAGAGAAGCGTAGGAGCAGGGTACTGTTGGGGGTGGGATGGTGCGGTGTTCACAGCCACTGGGGATTTGAGTTTTTTTTTTGTTTTTGTGATAAATTAAGCAACGCATCTTTACTACTGGCAGCTGCCAAAAACCTTGCA
Source organism: Heterodontus francisci (assembly GCF_036365525.1). Classification (NCBI taxonomy): domain Eukaryota; kingdom Metazoa; phylum Chordata; class Chondrichthyes; order Heterodontiformes; family Heterodontidae; genus Heterodontus; species Heterodontus francisci. Next base: position 42,302,003 of record NC_090400.1, read on the forward strand.
GACAATGACATTTCAGTGCATGTGCAAGTACTGCACCACCTAATGGTTGCATTGTCAGCAAATGCAGCCTTTATACAATTGTATTATAGGCCATTTTTTTATTACAGAAACTAGCAAAATATTAACATTACAAGTTATGCAAGCCTCATTGCATTTAGTGGCAGGGTTAGATAATTTATTAATGCATTGACCTACTTAGCTAATGTGCCCATGAGAAATATAAGCAGGATTTAAGTGATAAACCAAGAGGCCATTTGTATGTTTGGCTGGGTTTTGAATAACAGTGAGGAGTTACTCCAGTGTCTAATCGATATTTTCCCTCAACCAGTTGGTCATTCGGCTTATTGTTTCTTGCAGGATGCTGCAGTATGGGAAGTGGCTGCCACATTTGCCTACATAATTTTTTTTTAAATTCATTCATGGGATGTGGGCGTTGCTGGCTAGGCCAGCATTTATTGCCCATTCTGAATTGCCCTTGAGAAGGTGGTGATGAGCTGCCTTCTTGAACCGCTGCAGTCCACGTGAGGTAGGTACACCCACAGTGCTGATAGGAAGGGAGTTCCAGGATTTTGACCTAGCGACAGTGAAGGAAGGCAATATAGCTCCAGTTCAGAATGGTGTGTAACTTGAAGGGGAACTTGCAGGTGGTGGTGTTCCCATGCATTTGCTGCCCTTGTCCCTCTAATTAGTAGGGGTCGCGGGTTTAGAAGGTACTGTCTAAGGACCCTTGGTGCATTACTGCATGCATCTTGTAGATGGTACACACTGCTGCCATTGTGCGTCGGTGGTGGAGGGAGTGAATGTGGATGAGATGCCAATCAAGCCGGCAGCTTTGTCCTGGATGGACTGCACTTCAGAGTAACTTATTGTAGTTGGAATGCTTTGGAACATTTCTGAGAGGCATGATGAGATGCGATATAAATGGGTTGAAATATCCTGAAGCGGGTTCAGTATTTTATGCTTCACTGTTTGCAGTAGATTGTTCCCTGTACTTTTGCAGACTTTGCGAGCACTAGAGCAAAATTGCCAAGAAAGAAAATGTAAAGCCCTAATGTGCCCTCAAACCCTTGTACAGCTTGAGTAACTGATAAAATGATAATGTGCAAGTGTTGATTTTAATAATACTTCCTCAAAGAAATTCAGGGGCATGGTTTTTCCATTATAAAATGTTGACCTTTTGAGATAGGGCATTGTCATTATAAAACGTTGACAGAAAATCATGATGTTGATGGAAAAATCACAGCACACAAGATTTTTAATAATCCAAATTTGGTCAGTTTAGTACACAACGAGACTAAACCATGTTTAACACAGGGAAACAGCTGTGGATGTTTTCCTGATTTTTAACTATGCACAGGAGATCTGAACACTTTCATCTGAGTAGTGGCATGAGAGCAACAAAATGCACACATACTTAAGTATTTTATTTTTAAAAAAGTGTTAATAGGCAATTGACAAGTGGCGTGTCAGGTGGAAAAAATATAAAGCAAGAAGAAGACTGGCAGTAGAAGGCAACAATAAATAGATTCCACAGTATGTGAATATGATATGAAAGATTAAAATTCCCCCACTATTTAAGATTGCAATGCCTTATACATTTAAAAAAAAAATCAATGCAAATTTGTCAAATTTCCCATCAAATTTATTTGTTGCTTAAATGAAGGGAGTTGATTATAATTCTAGTTTATATTCTTAAAAGAAATGAAAGACAAACTTTACAGTGGTGAAAAATAAATGGAGTTTTGGGCTCGGAGCAGATTAACAAATAATCAAGATGTTCTACATTTTGAAAATGCTATCTGGAAAAGAAATGACCAATTTTTCAAGAAACCCCTATAGTCTTTGTTTTACTGTGGCTGTTTTCCCAATGATAATGATGTCTCAGATCTATCCTTTTGTCAGAGGATTCATTAGTTTCTTTTTGTTTTTAAAAGGTTACCTGGTTTTATCAGATGATTGGTTCACTGAATACGTCTTTGAAGTGGTTGTGGATAAGAAGCATGTACCAGCAGAGATTCTGAAAGTATTGGAGCAGGAACCCACAGTTCTACCAGCATGGGATCCGATGGGTTCCCTGGCATAAACAGTCAAGATTGTCTTCCTTTTACAGGGATGTTTTGGCATTTCACATGCTAGTCTTTTATAATTACAAATAAAAATATATTAATTCCTACACTTAGCTGGAACTTTTTTCTCACTGTTGAACTACCATTGTAAGATTCAAAATTGATGGGAGAAGTATTCCTGTTTTGTTGCCCTGAAGTTAGTCTTGAGCATCTTTCAAAAGATCGAGCCACTGTCCAATCTCAACAAAGACCAGTCAGTATTTTCAAGAAGTATGCGTCAAGTTTATTTTTTTGCTGGCACATGGGTTTATGTTCCTCAAAACCAGGAACAGAGATGTTACAGAATGAAACACTCTGACTGCATCAAGTCATCTCTGATCAATTATAGTGTGAGACTGATGCAGTGAGCAGCTGTCACTATAAGCAACAGTATAGATAGTCTTCCTACTCAACGTAAGGGTAGTCTTCTGAAGGTTAGGTAATGACAATCAGATAATTATACACATTTCTTACCAGCTAGCAGGGAAGAGACTTTTTTTTAATCCTGTTTTCATCAACTGTATTCTGCCACAGATTCCTAGAGGAAAACGAATGCACTGTTTCACCCCACAGCCCATTCAATATCTTCCTTGCTCCCTTAACTTCTGATCGAATTTGTTCAAAGTCCATTAATCAAAACTTTTTTAAAATTCTACCTATTTTCCCTGTTCCCTTCACCACGTTTGTCACTTTTATCTCTTGTTAGATCTCCCAAGAACTGTGCATCAATTCTCAGCTGTGAGGGAAGGTGGGAACTCTTTTTCCAGGGCTTTGCTAATACCCCAATGAAGCCAGTTACTAAGATGTGTACAAATGACCTAGTGTGATGCACCTTTAAATTTCTTACCTGCCTGTACTTGGTATCTCTTTGAAGTGCACATCAGGGATCTGGAACTTAACTGTAGAAATTGCCATGTCCTTTCAGTTCAAAGTATTTGTTGGCCCAATGCATTGAGCAACATCATTCTATATTTACTTTCAACTAGATTCAAATGAAAGTCAGTTCTAAGAAACTTAACTTGGGAAAACAGGATAGTAAATCTGACATCCAGATTGCTACACCAGCAGTCCTACATTATGCATGCTTGTGTAAATGTTGGTGCAGGCTCAGTGCCCCATTATCTACTCAAATGTATACAGAACGAGCAGAGAAACATTAAAATGCTGTTGAGGTACGAGAATAAAGATGAATACAAAGCCATTGTAACTTCTTTCTGTTTTTATTGTGGTATTTTGTTACTACCACTTAAAATAGCATGACATTTTCTAAAAAGTTAACTATTCATGAGGGATTCTTCTCTTTGCTCTCTTTGACTTGAACATTTTAAAAAGACACCTGAAACAGCCAACGTTATCAACTGGAGGAAGGCAAGAATCATCAAGGATGTAGGATTTATCGATCAATGAAGAGAGGAGAGCTGAGAGCAGACCCACAAGGTCTGCAAAATTTAAATGGCATAACAAACACGGTGAGTGCTGAGTGTTCCATGACATTCCTGACTTGAGCTTTGTTAGGGTCAGGTGGTCACATAGTACCAAGCCTCCATTCTGTTCTTGTAGCTGTGTTGGTGAAATGGCTGGTCCAGGTAATCTGATCAGTGGTGACCCCCAAGATACTGATAGTGGGAACTCGACACACTATGACTGCAACATATACGATCTACTGGATTCACTGCAGCAATGCCCCATGGTTACTTCCTTCTCTGACCTCTATCACAAAGCAGCAATGTCATGAGAACACTATTATCTCCAAATCTCACACCATCCTAACTGCAATAAATATGACTTAAATTTGTGAGAAATTGGATTTTTATTTTACAAAATCTTTCAGTTTGATGAACCTACTTGAGAATTAATCAGACCTGCGCCTCAACTTTCCGTCCTGCTGTGATATTGGTGCTGGTAAGTTTTTCAGTGCGGGGGTGGGGAGTGGTGTCAAAGTAATTTCATTGGTGTAGGAGATGATGAGAAGAGGTAAAGTATAAAGTTTATGAACTTTGAGGGGAGGGGGAAGGTCAAGTGCAGAAGGTAAGTGTTTTGTGGTGGGAGAGGGCAGATAATTAACTCTATGGTTATTGGGCTGGAGAGGGGCAAGAAACATTTAATTTTTAAAGATCTATTTCACATCAATATATCTTTAATTATTTAAATTGAAATGTAGGGCTCAAAGCCCTTTAAAAATGGCGTCAGTGACTGTGCAAAGGCTGCTGTGCCATTGCTGGGGACGGACAGCCCGCCCCCTCCATGTCATCAGGGTGGGCGGTCCGCACTTAATATTGCAGCGGCTCCGTGACCTGTGGCCCGCACGGGAGAGCTGCCATTGTTCCTAATCAGCGGCGAGACTATAAATTCCAGCCCACTGTATAAAAGCAAGTTTTTAAAAAAATTGTTGGGAGGTTGCCAGTCCACGCTTGGGATATTAAGACAACTCCATCCCAGTTATCGGTGCTAATATTTGGTCACTTTCACAGAACCCTCACCTCAGAAATGAGCTAAGCAAGCATCGTATGCAACATTCAAAACAAGTAGTCAAACATCAAACTTTATTTTCTTTACATTTAGAGAAAAGCAATGGTTTAGTTGCTCTTTACAGTTCCCAATCTGATTCAAAGCAATAAAAATACAATCCTTGCACCTGTTACTGATCAGCTTTGCTTTTGCACCATGGTACAGGCAGGTACAGTCTGCTGCTGATTTACAGGCCCATAATCAGAGGTTGTAAAAACAAAATGAAGAGACACCCCTTTGTCAAAGAGCTCATTACTAAAGCATCCTTTTCTGCATTGGGTCAGCATGAATTTGTAAAAAATGGTAAACTGCTTAAAAGTATTTATGAAAAGTTTGGAAAATTTGAGATTCCTATTCTTGTTAAAGAAGTGGTTTCTTGCCTTTTGCTCTTTACCCTCAATAAAATAAGATATTGTTTACAAGTCTTGTTGGCAAGTAGTAATATGTGTGTGCATGAAAAAAATTCTTACGACTTGCCATTTGCTATACTTAGCTCCTGCTATCAAGATTTAGTAACACATCTGTGACATTTTATAGCTTACAGGTAATGCTTAAAGTGAAACAGTAAAGTCTGTTTCTATCACTTCCAATCGGTAGCATGAGCATCTGCTTTTCAGAATTCCCATCATTGGTGGTATGATAGCATGAGTCACTCAGATTCACCGCCCATTTTGGCCCAACTTAAAAAATATACCATTTCCTCCAACCAATTTTGTGCAAGGCCATGTGCAATTCATAGATCAGTGATATAAATAATAAAATAATTACAAGGGTATAAAGACAGTTGGCTAAAGTGGAGATATTACATAATTCTCAACAGACAAAGGAAAGACTCTGAGAAGGCTGCACCATCTGTGGCTAACTAAGGAAGTTAAGGACGGTATCGAATGGAAAGAAAAGGCATACACTGCTGCAAAGATTAGTGGTTGTCCAGAAGATTGGGGACATTTTAGAAACCAACAGAGAATAACTAAACAAAAAGGAGAAATTAGAGTATGAGGAACTATAAAAACAAGACAGTAAAAGCCTGTACAAATATATAAAAAGGAAGAGCGTAGCTAAAGTAAGCATTGGTCCCTTAGAGGATGAGACTAGGAACTAATAATGGGAAACAAGGAAATGGCAGACACTTTGAACAAGTATTTTGTATTTGTCTTCACAGTCGAAAGCACAAAAAGCATCCCAAGAATTGTAGAAAATCAAGAGGCAAATGGGTGGGAGGAACTTAAAATAATCACTATGACCAGAGAAAAAGTACTAGGAAAACAAGCGGGACTAAAGAACAAAGATCAAAGAATAAAGAACAGTACAGCACAGGAACAGTCCATTCGGCCCTCCAAGCCTGCGCCGATCTTGATGCCTGCCATCAAGTCCACTGACGAGTGGCTGACAAGTCCACTGGACTTGATGGTCTGCTACCTCGGTTTTTAAAAGAAATGGCTGCAGAGGTAGTGGATGCATTGGTTGTAATGTTCCAAAATTCCCTACATTCTGGAAAGGTCCCAGTGGATTGGAAAACCACAAATGTAACACATCTTTTCAAGAAAGGAGAGAGACAGCAGAAATCTATAGGCCAGTTAGCCTAACATCTGTCATTGGGAATTTGCTAAAATACATTATTAAGGAAGTAGTAGCAGGACATTTAGAAAATATTAATGCAATCAGGCAGAGTCAAGGGGCTGGATTTTAAAGGCTCTCCGCCGCCGGGGATGGTGGTGGGGGGCCAATGAAGATTGCAACAGAGGAGGCCCGCCGCCGACCCCAACAGCAGCAGGCTCTGTACCAATCTCAGCGGCGGCAGTGAGGCCTCGTGGTGGCCGCCCTGCCGCGCGGCAACAGGACCCACATTAAAATATGTTAATGCCTACTTACCACGTAGGCCGCAGCAGAGATCAGCCACCATGTTGCAATCTTATTCTGGTGGCCGGCAGTGCCACACCTTTGAATTCTCGTTCAGGGAAACAAGGCGCGACACCTTTGGGGAGGGGGGGAAGGAGGTGATTTTCTGTATCCGGGGTGGGAGCAGGGTTACAACGCTGCGGATTGGTCGGGCGGGGTGATGGGAAGGGGTAAAGGACAAAGGTTCCAAACTTTGGGGAGGGGGCGGAAAGGTCAAATTGTCAAGGTAAGTGTTCTGGGGGGGAAAGGACAGGAATGTTTTGATATGCCATTGAGGGGCATGGGAGAGTGCATGGAAAGGTTATTTGATTCGTTTTTACAAAACTGTACAGGAAGTGGCCCTTTAAATTTCAAATGCTCATTGAGGGCTGTAAGCCCTTTCAAAATGGTGCCGGCAGCTGCGTATTGGCGCCGGATGAGATCGGGGTAAGGGGGCGGCCGCCCCGGACATGGTAATGAGCCGATGCATTTGAAATCGTTCCCGATGTGGCCCTCGTGCGGGCGGGCCACATTGTTTTTACGCATGCCGCCTATTTCAGCGGCGGAGTCTTAAAATGCAGCTCAACATGTTTTTATGAAAGGGAAATTATGTTTGACAAATGTATTAGAGCTCTTTGTGGATCTAATAAGCAGGGTGGATAAAGGGCAACAAGTAGATGTAGTATATTTGGATTTCCAAAAGGTATTCAATAAGGTGCCACTTAAACGGTTACTACACAAGCTAAGAGCTCATGGTGTTGCAGGTAATATATTAGCATGTATAGATGATTGGCTAACTAACAGGAAACAGAGAGTCAGAATAAATGGGGCATTTTCAGGTTAGCAAACTGTGACTAGTGGAGTGCCACAGGGATCAATGCTGGGGCCTCAACTATTTACGATCTATGTTAATGATTTGGATGGAAGGACTGATTGTATTATAGCCAAATTTGCAGAGGATACAAAGATAGGTAGGAAAGCAAATTGTGAGGAGGACACAAAGAGTCTGCAAAGTGTTATAGTTAGGTTAAGTGACTTGGCAAAAATTTGGCAGATGCCATATAATGTGGGAAAATGTAAGGGTGCCCACTTTGGCGGGAAGACTAGAAAAGCAGAATATTATTTACATGGAGAGAGACTGCAGAATGCTGCAGTACAGAAGGAACTGGGTGTCCTTGTACATGAATTACAAAACATTAGCGTGCAGGTACAGCAAACAATTAAGCAGGCAAATGGAATGTTGGCATTTATTGCAAGGAGGATGGTGTATAAAAGTGTGGAAATCTTGCTACAACTGTACAGAGCATTGGTGAGGCCTCATCTAGAGTACTGTGTACAGTTTTGGTATCCTTACTTAAGGATGGACGTACTGGCATTGGAAGCAGCTCAGAAAAGGTTTGCTAGGCTGTTTCCTGGGTTGAAGGGGTTGTCTTATGAGGAATGATTGAGCAGGTTGGGCCTATACTCATTGGAGTTTAGAAGAATTGTGAATGGTGGTGGATAATTAAACAACTAACTGGAGGAGGAGGCTGCACAACTATCCTGATCCTCAATGATGGAAGAGCCCAGCATATTAGTGCAAAAGAAAAGGCTGAAGCATTTGTGATCACCTTCAGCCAGAATTGCCAAGTGGATGATCCATCTTGGCCTCCTCCTGAGATCTCCAGTATCACAGATGCCAGTCTTCAGCCAATCCGATTCACTCCACATGATATCAAGAAATGGCTGAAGGCACTGGATACAGCAAAGGTTATGGGCCCTGATAACCTCCCAGCTGTAGTACTGAAGACTTGGGCTGCAGAAATAGCTCAACCCTAGCCAAGCTGTTCCAGTACAGCTACAACACTGGCATCTATCCAACAATATGGAAAATTGCCCAAGTATGTCCTGTCCACGAAAAGGAGGACAATTCCAATCTGGCCAATTACCACCCCATCAGTCTATTCACAATCATCAGCAAAGTGATGGAAGGTGTCGTCAACAGTGCTATTAAGCGCCACTTAAACAGCAACAACCCACTCACTGATGCTCAGTTTGTGTTCTGTCAGGGCCACTCAGCCCCTGACCTCATTATAGTTTTGGTTCAAACACGGACAAAGGAGCTGAACTGAAGAGGTGAGGTGAGAGCGATTGCCCTTTATAGCAAGACAGCATTTGACCAAGTATGGCATCAAAGAGCCCTAGCCAAATTGAAGTCAATGGAATCAGGGGGAAAACTCTCTACTGGTTGGAGTCATATCTAGCACAAAGGAAGATGGTTGTGGTTGTTGGAGGCCAATTATCTCAGTCCCAGGACGTCACTGCAGGAGTTCCTCAGTGTAGTGTCCTAGGCTCAACCATCTTCGGCTGCTTCATCAATGACCTTCCCTCCATCATAAGGTCAGAAGTGGGTATGGTCACTGATGTTTGTACGATGTTCGGTATCATTCATGACTCCCCAGACACTGAAGCAGTCCGTGCCCACATGTACCAAGACCTGGACAACATCCAGGCTTGGGCTGATAAGTGGCAAGTAACATTCACATCACACAAGTTCGAGGCGATGACGATCTCCAACTACAGAAAATGTAATCATCTCCCCTTGACATTCAATGGCATTACCATCACTGAATTAGAGGCCTGCTCAGGTCGGGAAAAAGGAACCCAAAGCGAACCCGACCGAACCACAGTGGCCCCAAGCCCGACCCGGCCTGAGTCCCTCCGATTTAGCCCCGGGCCCAACCCAACCAGAACCCGCCCTGATTCAACCCGACCCGACCATCCGTTTACTTACCTTCCTGACACCGAACCTGCAAGAAGCTGCAGCGTATGCATGATGACGTCACAGTGATGTCACTCGCTCACTGCGCAGACTCAGTTTTGTCCCGGACTCCCAGCTCTGGTAAGTTTTTTAGTTTCAATATTTACTAGCAGAGCACTTACCATATGCGTCCGGCCCGATCCAAACCCGACTTGACCTGGACTCGGCCCGACCCGGCCTGAACCCGACACATGTCGTCGGGTCCCATCGGGTTTAGGTCGGGTAGCAGGCCTCTACACTGAATCCCCCACTATCAACATCCTGGGAGTTACCATTGACCCAGAAACTGACCTGGAGCAGCCACTTAAATACTGTGGCTACTGTCACTACTGTCACTACTAGTCTGTCACTCTAGAATTGGCCTTTATAGCCACTCCAGGCGCTGCTTTGCAAACCACTGACCACCTCCAGGCGCTTACCCATTGTCTCGCGAGACAAGGAGGCCAAAGAAGAAGAAGACAAGAGCAGGTCAGCAGATGGGAATTCTGCAGAGAGTAACCCACCTCCTGACTCCCCAAAACTTGTCCACCATCTACAAGGCACAAATCAGGAGTGTGATAGAATATGCTTCACTTGCCTGGATGAGTGCAGCTCCAACTACATTCAAGAAGTTCAACATCCATCCAGGACAAAGCAGCCCACTTGATCAGCAACGCATCTACCACCTTCAACATTCACTGCCTCCACTGCTGATGCACAGTGACAGCAGTGTGCACCATCTACAAGCTGCACTGCAGCAACTCACCACACCTCCTTAGACAGCACCTTCCAAACCTGCAACCTCTTCCAACTAGAAGAACAAGGGCAGCAGATGCTTGAGAACACCAACATCTGCAATTTCCCCTCCAAGCTACACACCATCCTGCTTGGAAATATATCATCATTCCTTCACTGTCACTGGAACAAAATCCCTGAACTCCATCCCTATCAGCACTGTGTGTGTACCCGCACCAGATGGACTGCAGCAGTTTAAGAAGGCAGCTCACCACCACCTTCTTGAAGAAAAAAAAGATAAGATATGGAATGATATCAGTTGTCCCTTTATTTTGCTATCCAAATATGTGTAGGCAGCTGTAACTGGGATCTTTTTGGAACAGGGGAAATGCGGCATCAATTTCTCCAGTCCACACACTGGCTCCTCAGGGTTTCTCAAAGAGGTGGAAAAGGATGAGCTTCTCTCATAGCAGACTGACCCCCAACTGACTCAAAACAATATCGAAAATGAAACCAACTCTTGACCACCATAAACCTTGACATGTCACTTCTCAGTAAACAACTCCCCTAGTCACCAAGGCTCCTGCTGTTTACTTATGTTAAGGCATGTGATATCCAGGAAGGGTTTGTTTTTAAACAAAATCTCAAGTCCTTCTAGTAACCTTTAAAAAAAAAGTCCAGCGTCTATGGAATCTCTTCAGTCTTTCAAATGAATCCATTGCCACAACTTTTAAACACGAGTCCTCAAAATATATTAAAAAATGGAAGCACTTTCATCATAAGAGGTTGTTTCCCCTCATGGGGAATCTAAAACTAGGGGCCACTGTTTCAAAATAAGGAGTATCCCTTTTAAGATAGAGATAAGGAGGTATTTCTTCTGTCAAAAGGTCATCAATCTTTGGAATTCTCTTCCTCAGAGAGCAATGGAAGCTGTGTCATTGAGTATATTCAAGGCTGAGTTAGATTTTTGATCTACAAGAGAGTCAAGGGAGTGGAGTTAAGGCCACAATCAGATAGCCATGATCTTATTGAATGGTGGAGTAGGCACAAGGGCTGAATGGCCTTCTCCTGCTGCTATTTCTTATGATCTTATGATAAAATGCTTTTTAAAGTCAGATCTATAAAGAAAGGATCAATAAAATATCATGAATTTTCTCTTGGCTATGGAAGATCCTTCAATGGGGGATGAAACCAAGGTAAGATACATTAGTTTGTGTAAAGCTAATTGCCTTTCATTCAAGTACATATCAACAAACTTTAGTCTGAAACAGTAAATTATAACTCTACAACAACTTATATTTATATAGTGCCTTTAATGTAATAAAACATCCCAAGGCACTTACTAGTGTATTATAAAACAAAATATGACACCAAGCCACATAAGGAGATATTAGGTCAGATTACTAAAAGCTTTGTCAGAGGTAAATTTTAAGGCATGTCTTAAAGGAGGAAAGTGAGGTACAGAGGCGGAGAGCTGTGGGGCTGGAAATCCAGAGCTCAGGGCCTAGGCAGCTGAAGGCTTGGCCACCAATGGTTAAAACTCTTTATAAGATGCAATAATACTTTACATCAGGTTTTTTTTTTTGTTTTTTGAAACCAAATTAAATGTAAAGATTATTGAACTCTGAGGTACAGGTTGGTCTTATGTCCTTTCCTCAATATCATCATGGCCCAATCATGCCCCTTCCCTCATCCACATATACTCAAATTGCCTGCCAGGAAGACAATAGACTAACATAGATCACAGCCACAAGCTAACAAGAATTTTAAGCACAATGACTGAGAATGGAGTGTAAATTAGAATGGGTGAATTTAATGTCAAATCAGGTACAGAAAGAAAAATAAAAAAAGGAAAAGAAAGAATGAATTAAGAGAGAAAGAAAAAAGATTCAGAAAGGAAAATTAAAATTATTAAAATTAGATTAATCTCAATTAAAACCTGAATGAGACTCCATTCCTTTAACAGTTAATTTTCAGGGCCAGAGAGGTTGTGTGGCAGTAATTAAAATTCTTAAATTTTTGTGGTGAATTTAGTTCATATCTACCAACTTCAGGCTATCTCATGCAATTCAATGTGAGGCAGAAAGCTAAATGCCATATTTGTAAAAGTAACGGCAGAATGGCTCAACTCACAGCAGCTTTTGGGTATTGCGAATAAACCACGCACCTGCCCCTAGCCTGAAGTTTCTGTACTATTTACGCTTCAATAACAATACGCACAATTAGCTTCACTGGGCCGTTGTGCCATGAAATGGTAGAACATGGTTGCTTACATGTGTTTCTCATCTCGGATGTGCCATCAAGGACGATAGCAAATAGAGGCCAGATGTTGCTCTTCCAGAGAGGTATGAGAAAAAGGTTCAAAAAGTTAAGCTAATTAACTTTGGAAAAGCAGAGATGGTGCAGTCACTTCAATGCAGTTTTCTCTATTATAAATGGAACTGAGCAAGCTGTTGATATGAAGAATGGTTCAAATACCAAAGGGGCACAACTTAAAAAGCAAGGACGTTGCAGGCAACAAGGACATCAATGGAACTTTTACACCCAAATGGTAATGGACTTGCGGAATGTTAAGCAGGCAGTATGCATGCATTCAAGAATAAAAAACAGTGTAACACAGGCAGAAACATTCTCTCTCTACCAAAACACTAAAGAGAGAGAGAAAGGCTCTGATTCAAGCAAAATTAATTGGCAATGTCAAGAGGGAAAAATAAGGGGAAAGTACCTTTGATAACCAAGTTAAGGGTGTTAGAAACTATGATTGAACGTAGAGCGCTGTAGCGCTGATCTGTAGCTGCAAGTTCTGAAAATTTTAATTTTAATTAGGATTTTCAGTCCAATGTCAAATGGTGCAAAATTAAAGACAGATTTATAACTGCATATTTCACTTGATAAAATGCAACATGAAAGAAATATGCATAAGACAACAGAAATGGGGAGTTATACTGATCTTTCAATGGAAAAAGAGCTTGTCAGCGAGGAAAGCAGTTCATTAACTGAGTATTGATAAGGTATAAATTCTAATTGGTTTCTTTTTATATGGAGTTGTTTTTACCATTTGATGTAATTATGTAATGAGAAAACATACAAATTGTTACGTAGAATTTGTAAGAGAACAATATTAGTGGGAAATTGTAAGGAGAATTTTGATTGAATTCTTCAAATCCTTATGAATTCTGAGCTGAGACCTATATCCTCAAGCATCAGGCCTGGTTGTAAGTAGTATTTAAGTGTATACTTCAGTACTGTTGCACCATATACCATTGTACTATTGTTATAACCGAGGAGGGTGGAGTGCACTGTTAATTCAGTCCCACTTCTCCACAGGTCACAACAAATTATTTAAAGTGTCCCACTAACCAGGTTTCTTTACTGAACAACAAAATTATCAGTTTATTATAAAACAAGTCTTAACTAGTAATGAAATAAAACATAAATACACAGATTAAATTGTTTAAGAATCCCAACATTAAATTTTAAAGTCCCCTTTTTTTATCTTAGCATCACACACACACACACATACATATACCAGTTAACCAGAAATAAAAAGGGATATTTTGTTACGACCGACTGCTCCAGCCGAAGTTCCCAATCAAAATATCTGATTCTGATTGTGGTGGGAGAAACGCACTGATAATTCAATCCCATCGCTCCACAGATTACCTAACATATCATTTAAAACTTTCCAAATTGAAGAAAGACCCAGCCAAATTGTACCATCTATTAAACCCCGAATGAGGCTAACCAAACTAGGTGTCTTTAAATCAACAAATTAACTCTTTAATTAGAAGAACCAATTTCTTAAATACTCTGAAGATATACACATAATTTAAAATAGAAAAAATTAGAGTCCTTGCAAATTTACAGTCCAATGTTGCTTGAAGTCTGCACAGAAAGTTGCTCGAAGTCCTCACAGAATGTTGCTCGAAGTTCTCACAGAATGTTGCTTTCCTTCTCCAGTGAATTTCAACAATTAACGACTTGCAAATACTTTCAATGGAATTAATCTGACTTTAGAGTTTTTGAGGGATAAAAGAGTGTCACAGTCTAACTTCCCTTTCTTCAATTTAAATTACCAGAGATCTCTGTTTTGGCTTAACATTTTCTTAGAATTTTGAGAGATAATAATTAAACAGACTAAAAATCATCTTCCTTCAGTTTAAATGGTTGAGAGCTCCTTTTCAGGTGTGCTCATCACAGCTGTCTGTGTCTTCTGTGTGTTAGAACAAACAGTCTTTCACTCATAAGCCAGTTCAAAACTGAATTTTAACAAATGTATCGCATCAAGCTCACTCCCATTGGCTATATCTATGATAATGAGAATACACCCTTTGAATCGCAGTCTTCAAATGGCTGTTTCTAAGGCAACAAAAATGCACCTTCCTATAACTCCTAAGGCTTGCTGGGTTTTAAAGCAATATTGATCCATTGCAAGCCTTAAAGGCAAACCACACATTCCAAAAAAATATACAGGACCATGACTATTTGGATCAGAGCTCTGTAATGGACAAAAAAAAAACAGCCGGCAGATCACTTGCCCACTCCTGAAGAAAACAGCAAATGAGACATGCTGCACCAAAACTGGCACACTGTCCAACCTCTTCAGGCAGCATGAGAAGCAACTCTAGCAGGTCCACCTCAGAGATAGGAGATGAGACGAATTGACACAATGAACTTCTCAGAGTCTTTTAGGGAATTGCTGGAAAGCGAGCTGGGTTGTAGTCTTCTGTTCTTCCTTGGAATTCTTTCCTTCTTCTGCAGCAGATGACTTTATCTCACTCCGGAAAGCAAAAGCACTAACACACAACCAAAAAGCCTGTCAGTTTTCTGCCCTTCCAGATGTGCTCTGCTGTTACTGGGCTTGTCCAATCAAAGGAACGTTATGACTTCTCTGCCCCTGCTACCAGGGTTTTTGCCTATCTCAAAACTGAGTCATGTGACAACCAGCAACACTGTTGTCGAATTAGTTCTTTCAGTGCCCTCTTGATTAAAAAAAATTCAGTTTAACCATTAATTCCTTTAAAAATATTTTTAACAAAAAACAGAATCACTTTCTTAACACTATATAATTAATAAATTAATGAATGCTGGACTTCAATGTTTAATCCTAACAGAAAAACCAACCGCTAACAAATTGTTCACAGATTTCAGCTCCCTTTCTCTGTTTTTCCACACTCAACTCGGCTAAAGCCACTACCATAACAAACCTAAATTCTCTTACAATTCTAATTTGATTATTAATCACGATTGTTTCAATCGGTTATGAGTACATTGACGTACATATACCTAAAAAACATTTCAAACCCCTCTACTCAGAAAAAAGTCAGCAAGTCAATGTTGGCTCAGATTTTGCTGGATCTTACTGTACCTGTATCTCGCTATGTGCCCCTTTAGTTAGAATTTTTCCGTCATCCTCAGCTCAATTTTATTTGCCCTGGAGTAAAAGCCTGTTACAGACCCAAACCCGAGGGGGCCCGATGACATGTGTCAGTTTTGGGTCGGGTCGCACATCCGGGTCCGGCATTTCGGCTCGGATCGGATCGGACATGCTCTATCACCACCTCAGGTAAGAGACTTTAATGTTAATTTACTTTTTGGACATTAAAGGTGGTTTTGCTACAGTTATTTTAAGCTTGTGCAGGTAAGGAACAAAGTGAAAAATGGAAGGTAAGTTAGCTGATGGTGGGATCGGGTTGAGTCGGGCACGGGAAAAAAATGGAAGGATTCGGGCCGGGTCGGGCTCGGGCTCAGATGGGGTTCTGTTGGGCTCGGGTCGGCTCTCATTTGCAGACCCGAGCAGGCCTTTACCCTGGAGGTTACTGGGAGCACGAGCTGATAATGGCACAACATGGACAATAGGGCATCTGGGACCTTGGCAAATGACAGCACCAATAGTCTAATGAGACAGACCAATGAAATTTAAGGATTGAGAAAGAAACAGGAATGACGGGGAAGGAAATAGGGCTAATTAGAGTCAAATCAAGGGCAAAAAGAGAAAGAAGAGATTAAAAGAAAGATTGGGTTAAGAGAAAGAGAAAAAAAAGGGACAGAAAGGAAAAGTAAGAAAAAAATAGAAAATTATAAATGTAATTTTTTTAAAATTCTTTAACAACCATTTACTACTTGCAGGAAGGAGACTCCACAATTCCAATTGTTTCTTTTCTGGGCTGGAGAAGTTGAGTGGCATAGCAGGAGCATAAATTTATTGATGCTGTTGAGGACTAGCCCTCACCTTCTGAAGCAATTAATGTTCAAAAGCAGCAATTTCTTGAAATTGATGGGGAATTTGAAGGAGAGCTGCCATTTCTGTGAGGCTAAGGGCGGAGTAATGCAAATCATCCAACAATTAACAGAGTATCTCTTTTTTGCCATACCGCCATTCAATGAAATCCATCCCCAGCTCCAGATGGTAAATGTGCCATCACTTTTGCTCTTGGATGGGTGCTGAGCTTTTGATTCACTGTTGTACTTACTGCAGTATATTCCAGTTGAAAACCAGCGGACTTGGAAGCAGCTTAGTAACAGCAAAATCAATGAACTAGACAGCGAGATTTATGGTGCACATCGCTAATCGCTAATAATTAAAGGAATTTCTGGGCTAATATTGAATAGGTACATCTACATTTAATGATGCAAAGACAAGCTGATATAGAATTTACAGCATAGAAACAGGCCATTCAGCCCAACTGGTCTATGTTGATATTTATATTCCATACAGGCCACCTTCCACTTTACATCATCTCATCCTATCAACACATCCTTCTGTTCCTTTCTCCTTCATGTACTTATTTAGTTACCCCTGAAATACATCTATGCTATTCACCTTAATAACTCCATGTGGTAATAGGTTTCACTTTCTAACCACTTCAAAGTTTCCCCTGAATTCCTTATTGGATTTATTGGGCACTATCTTATATTTATGGCTCCCCACAGGTGGATACATCTTCTCTGCATCTACCCGATTGAACCCCTTCATAAAATTTAAAAGCCTCTATCAGGTCGGCTGTTAGTCTTATCGATTCTAGTGCTTCTTATAGCATTATTTAAGAATATAAAAATATCCACTTGAAACATAGGGCTGAATTTTACGAATCCCTTGACGTTGGGGGTTGTGATGGGGGGAGGGGGCCGTAAAATTCTGCCAGGAGAGGCCTGCCTTGACCCCCGACGTCGAAAAAGCCCCGTCGCATATTAGCAAGCGGCAGCGAGGCCTCGGTGCGGCCCCCCTGCTGTTTGGCGGCGGGGCCTTCATCTAAATATTTAAATTAGCATTAATGAAATGCAAATTAACTTACCTGCCGACGGCAGCCATCCCACGCCGATTTTACGTCCAACCGGCCGTGCCTCGCATGCCTTCGGAGCTCCCTAGGAGTTCCGAGGCGAGACATTGGTGGGGAGGGGGAGGAATAAAAGTTATCAGGGCGGGAGGGGTGGGGGAGAGGGGAACTCACTTTTAATTGGCTGTGGGGATGGTGGGAAGGGGTTGAAAGGCAAAAGTAAAGAGGTTGGGGGGAAAGTTGGGGTTGGGAATAAGGATCATGTTGTTCATATTGCCCCGAAAACAAACATTGGGGGGCGGGTGGGAAAGGGCCTCCAGCATTTATTGCAATTTGTACACTAAATGCACTGAAATATTACTTTTATAATTAAAATTACTTCTAAGGGCTTGCAGCCCTTTAAAAATGGCGCCAGTGCTTGCTCAGTGGTGTCGGACGCCCCCTCTATGTCATTGGGGGCGGCCACTCCGCCCGCTCCATTTAAATTACGCCCCTGCGCGTAATATCACGGGGGCTCTGTGGTGGCACTTCCGTATCGGAAGGCTGTCGACTTCACAGTGTGCGACCACAGAGTGCGACGGGCTGATAAAATTCAGCCCATTATTTGTTTCCTTTGTGTCGTTAATATATTAACTGTGGCTGTAAAATTGGGATTCCAAGCCTTTATAACTGCAGCTAAGTATTAAAGACTAGAAGTGCCATGGTGTTCAGTGTGCTTTCAACATCTCACTTTCTTGTCCCTCTCTCACCCTTCCATGGGAAATTGCTTGGCCTCTGCTCACTGCTTTTCAAAAGGGCACTGCTGGGATGAGGATGAATGTGGGAATTCTTAGGTTCTTCTATTTTTTAATACCAACCATATAAAAAGGCAGCAAAAAATCAGAATATCAAAAAATTATCTGCCTGCCTATTATTTCTACTGAAAAAAGTCCTGAATGTACCAGAAAAGCGGACTTTTAGCATTGCGTTAACTGTTTGCCCTGATTAAATAAGATACTGCTGTTTAATTCTGAGAATATTTTGGATGCAGTTAAGAGCTACATCATTGTTCAAATGGAGTTGAAAATTGAGGTTTGACATGCACAAGGAGCAATCCAAAGAATGTTCTTGACTATTTTATGGTCAAGTATTATACACATAGCCATCTGGCAGTTGGTTTATTCATCTAAGAATGATTTCCTGTAAAGAAACTTGTTTATCTGTCGCAATGCAAAGGCTTTGCTAAAGCTTTCCACTGCCATAGTGGATTAAATTGATCTGAGACAAAGCACCAGATTATGACCTTCAGTTTTTACATTTTCTTTTAAATGCAATGTGCCCGATAAACAAGTTAGATTAGACTTAATAGGAGAGGGGCTGGGACACAAACCTGCTGAGATCTTGAGGAAAGTATCAAAATCCATTGGGATGGCACATTGTGTCCATTTTTTGAAAGGCTTGGATGGCCCTTCAGCCAGCATGCTGTAAATTTATTATTGTCTTTTGTTGGTGAAAAAATTCTTAGTCCTAAATATGCCCTGTTAACAAAATCTACATTTCATAGTGAAACCATTCAGGTTGAAGTTGTGGGAGATAATGAATAAAACATGAGTTCGAAGTACTTGAGACTTTTCAAATATAACAAAGTTATGTGCCAAGACTCTGAACCTGTAGAGTATCAGCAAGCATAAAAGTCAAATGTACCCCATTTCTGATCAAGGGCACCAGTAGCTTTTAATTTCACACAGCTTTCTGATGAAAAAGCCTCTCCTGATCTTCAAACACAATCTAGGCTTTTTAGCTCAGCAATGGCAGGTATCAGTAAAAGGAATAAGCTTCAAATCAAGAATTGACTTTATAAAACTTTCTTCCATTGGATAACAAATCTGATATTCCTGAACGTTGCCCTACTGAACTTATTTCTTCCTATCTTGGCTCTATCTTTTCTCCCCTGGTTCCACCTACATCCGTGACTCTTCTGACACGCTATGTCATTTTGACAGTTTCCAGTTTCCTGGTCCTAACCGCTATGGACGTCCACTCACTCGACACCTCCATCCCCCACCAGGACAGTCTGAGGGCTCGCCGCTTCTTCCTTCAACAGAGGCCCAACCAGTCCCCATCCACCACCACCCTCCTCCGCCTGGCTGAACTTGTTCTTTGTTACGACTGAGGCGGGAGGAGTGCACTGTTAACTCAGTCCCACTTCTCCATAGGTCACAACATATTTTTTTTTAATTTTCCCACTTACTGGAACAGTCAATCAGATACAGTAATTTTCTCCAGAATAGATCACACTAACCAGGTTTCTTTACTGAACAACAAAATTAACAGTTTATTATAAAAACAAGTCTTAACTAGTAATAAAGTAAAACAATATCACATAGATCAAATTTTTAAAAATCCAACATTACATTTTTTAAAAGTCCCCTTTCTACCTTAACCAAATTTCAAAGTCCCTTTTTACCTTAATCCCTTCACACTCACACACACGCATATATGTATACCAGTTAACTGAAAAAAAAGTTTTTAAAGGGATTTTTGGATCAGAGATGACAGACAAAAAAAAACACACCCGGGCAGATCACTTGCCCACCCCTGAAGAAATAGCAGATGAGACACGCTGCACCAAACTGGCACACAGTCCAACCTCCAAGCACATGCAGATAGGTCACTGGGATCTTCAGAATAGTATTTTTCAGGTGGTGTTGAGAATTATTTTTAGCAGGCTTTTTTCAAATACAGGAAACAAGACAAATCGACACAGTGAACTTCACAGAATCTTTTAGGGAATAGCAGTTCTTCCTTGGAATTCGCTCCTTTTTCTGTCCTTTCTTTTGACGGCACTTGACTTGTATCTCCTTCCAGAAGGTATCATACACACGCACTGACTAACAACCAAACAGCTTGGTGAGTTTTTTTTTCTGCCCCTCCCAGGTGTGCTCTGCTACTACTGGGCCTGTCCAATCAAAGGAGCCACTTTTCTGCTCCTGTTGTCAGAGTTTCTGTTCGAAGCCTAATCCGAGCCATCTAACAAACAGCAGCACTGTTGCCAATCTGGTTCCCTCACTGTCCTCTTGATTACAAAACTGATCCAACATTTATTTAGGTTAGTTATAAATTCCTTTAAAAAATACTTTTAACAAAAAACAGAATCACTTTCATAACGTCTTACATTGAACAACTTCTCCTTCAACTCCACTCACTTTCTTCAAATAAAAGGTGTTGCTATGGGTACCTGCATGGGTCCTAGTTATGCCTGTCTTTTTGTGGGATATGTCAAACATTCCTTGTTCCAGTCCTACTCAGGCCCCCTCCCTCACCAATTTTTCCAGTACATTGATAATTGTATCGGTGCTGCTTCCTGCACTTGCCGCGAACTGGAAAACTTCACCTAATTTGCTTCCAATTTCCACCCTTCTCTCACCTTTACATAGTCAATTTCCAACACTTTCCTTCCCTTCCTTGACTTCTCTGTCTCCATCTCTGGGCATAGGCTGTCCACTAATATTCCTTATAAGCCCACTGACTCCCACAGCTACCTTCTTTACATTTCCTCACACCCTGTTTCCTGTAAGGACTCCATCCCATTCTCCCAGTTTCTCCGTCTCTGACTCATTTGTTCTGATGATGCAACCTTCCACAACAGTGCCTCTGGTATGTCTTCCTTTCTCCTCAACGGAGGATTCCCCCCCATTGTGGTTGACAGGGCCCTCAACCATGTCCGACCTATTCCCCGTACTTCTGCCCTCACCCCTTCCCCATCCCTCCCAAAACCACGACAGGGTTCCCCTTGCCCTCATTTTCCACCCCACCAGCCTCCACATCCAAAGGATCATCCTCTGCCATTTCTGCCACCTCCAGCATGATGCCACCACCAAATATGTCTTAACTTCCCCTCCCCTGCCAACATTCCAAAGGGATCGTTCCCTCCGTGACACCCTAGTCCACTCCTCCATCACCCCCGACACCTCGTCCCCTTCCCAAGGCACCTTCCCGTGCAATCGCAGGAGGGGTAATACCTTCCCTTTTACCTCCTCTCTTCTCATCATCCAAGGCCCCAAGGACTCCTTCCAGGTGAAGCAGTGATTTACGTACTTCTTTCAATTTGGTATACTGTATTCACTATTCAAAATGCCATTGCCTCTACATTGGGGAGACCAAACGTAGATTGGGTGAGCGCTTTGCAGATCGCCTCCGCTCAGTCTGAAAGTATGACCCTGAGCTTCCAGTTGCTTGCCATTTCAACAGACCACCCTGCTCTCAAGCCCACATTTCTGTCCTTGGCCTGCTGCAGTGTTCCAGTGAACATCGACACAAGTTCGAGGATCAGCACCTCATCTTTCAATTAGGCACTCTACAGCCTTGCAGACTCAAAATTGAGTTCAACAATTTCAGTGCATGATTGGCCCTTTTTTCTTTCTTTTTTTTCAATTATTTTATTTGATTTTATTTTTTAACCATGTGCCTGTTTTTCACGTGTTTTTGGACAGAGCTGCTCATTAATCTGCCATTAACACTCTCTCTGGACTAATGCTTTCTTTCACCACAACCATTAACACGTTCTTTGCCTTTGTCCCATGACATTCTTTGTTATTTAATCTCTCCTGCCTTCTGCCCTATCACACACCTTCCGTTTTGTCCTCTTCCCCACCACCACCCCCCTTAACTTACTTAAACCTAATACTTTTCTTAAGTTTGCCAGTTCTGATGAAAGGTCACAGACCTGAAACATTAACTCTGCTTCTCTCGCCACAGGTGCTTCCTGACCTGCTGAGTATTTCCAGCACTTTCAGTTTTTATTTCAGATTTCCAGCATCTGCAGTATTTTGCTTTTATTGACTTTCATTTCTTCATTTCTGGTCACAAATATGTTGCCTGTGTCAAAATTCTGGATGATTTTAAACCTTTGTTTCATGACAGGAAGCATTCTTTCCATCTGAGAAAAACATTTATAATGCATTTGCACTGAAAGTAAATAGGAAAAGATTCTAAGGTTCAGTATTAAACAAAAGTGGAATTCCCAGATAATGAAGAGGTTAAATTAAAATTAAACAATCCCATTGTCAGACCGATATAGTCAAGGGAAAAAACAGAATTTAGTTTAAGTTTGGAAGATCTGGAAGCTGTTAGGACTTAGGAGGCATACTTTTGGAATGCATTAAGTGTTCACTGCCTATGGAAAGATAAATAATCACAAATAGGGCAATGATCACAATCTGTGGCAATGTGCTGGATTCAGTCGTATGTACAGTACAATATTGACTCTGGAGTTTGGTGTATGTTTGACAAATTTGTAACTTGTTATACGGTAACATTTCTTTGTTCCTTAGTTCATTCATCATAGTCATAATTTTAAGCACCTTGTATAAGATTAAGAAATATCATCCAGAAATTACAGTTCACAATAATAGCACACAAATGCTTCATGCATTTAACTGACATTCCGCTATCTGCTATTTTAACAGATGTGTCAATCTATTCTTATTAAATCTAAATATTCAAATAGCCTGCAGAAGATGACTATGTGAGCTTGTAATGGTTGGTCCATTATTCTCAATAACTTAAATTTCTAGCCTTAAATGCGAACAAAATCATAACCCTGAGCTTTGCAGCGTTTTTCAAGGAACTTAACATTTCAAGAATTCATGAAACTACATCAATGTAAGTTATTCAGTCCGTATTTTGTTGTTTTCTCTGTTGAATGACTGTTAGGAGTGGAATTTTGTTATTGTGTTAGTTAACATTAGTCACTTGCAGGCCAAATATTACATCAGATAGGAACAAAGAAACACCTAAGGGACTTTCTAAAGTGTTTTTCTTCATATTGGTCCTAGGTTTTTCTTTTTTTCTTTTGCCTCTCCCAGGAGATTATCTAGTTGTGGGAAGTAATGGGTGTGCAGAGGGGTGGGGGATGAGGTGGTGAGTGGGGAGGTGGTGGGGGTGTTGGTTGTGGTTAGGAAGTGTCTAGTTATGATTCTCCAGCCACCATGAGGCTTGATGGAGCAGATGATCTTTTCCTGCCCATCATTTTCATATGTTTCTAATCATTTATCTGTGCTGGCTAAATGTGCTTCAGCTTTGTCCTCAGAATTCATATGTCTTCTAGATATGTTATATGGTTCATAAATTTATGCAGCATTATCCAAATATTCTGAATTTTCAGGCCAGGCTATTATCTCTCATAGATGTAGCTACTGACATATCTGGAATAAACAATAACTATAAATTATTCTTAAAGGACAGAGGTACTGCTGGCATTTTTCTTTGGTTGGATTGCTCTATATTTTCAGCAATGGCAGCCCCCTACAGGCAGGCCTTAGATTTAAATTTATAAATTCATTTAGCCCTTTAGTATGTCACAATGTCTTGAAGTGCGTCACGCAATCAATGTCTTGGGAACAATTACTTCTCAAGGAAAGGAAGATCATTTCGGTAACAGTTACTGTTCTCCATGTATTGATGTCTGTCAGATACTATTGACTGGATTTAATTGTTTACCCTAATATATACTTTTTTTTGATTGGGAATGTTGAATGTCACTGTGAATTGGCTAGCTTATAAAAAAATCACCATATGAGGCTGAACTCTATCTTCAGTCACTCTTGCCCTCATCCAGCTTACCTGCTTTGGAGGTAATGGCAACTTGCAGCTAGAATTGACAAAAATGATAAATCAACTAAAAATATTTAGTAAGATACCAAACAATTATGACCTTGGTCTACATCCAACATTTCATTGATCCCTTAAGTAATGCTAAATACACGTTTTTTTTCTGTATGACAGGGCAGACTGTAATGCACCCAGTAGCATGTGATTATTTTGGCACCCGAACTACCAGTCAAACGGCCCAGATGATTAATGCAGGGTGCTTCATCTCAGCCATGCAGCTATGTGTTGGAACGGGCTCAGGCCCTTGGTATAATGAAAGGTGTACTGCAAAACTGACCACCAAAATGAAATGCTTTGATAGGTAGAAAAGACAAGACAATTAAAAATTCAGTGTTGGGAGCCCATAAGGTTTATTATTTGTAGTCCATGAGAAAACAACATCAAAACTAGCTTATCATCTTAACTGCAGGAATATATTATGGCATTGAATATACACATAGGTCTCCCTGATGGCCCATCATAACTTTGACGGAAGATCTGTGGAAACCCCAGAGAAACTGACCTCCTGCCATCCCTTAAATTTTTCCTCCATATAAACTCACCTTAGCATAGTCACAGCTACCACCTTGACTTTGCCATCTTCTGTGTCCTCTCCAATCCCATGGCATTGATCACAGCCATGGCCATCTTTGACCACTTCCATTTATCTGTCCCTAATCACTCAAATCTTACTCAATTCACTTCCCATTCCCCCGATATTTACTGTAAACATCGCAGAAATATATTTACAGAAACTAAAGTTAAATTAAAGCTAAAAAGTATTTTTTTATTTGTTTCATGGGCTGTGAGCATCATTGCCATTTTTTGCCCATCCCTAGTTGACCTTGATAAAGTGGTGGAGAGCCACCTTCTTGAATAGATGTGGTTACCCCCACAGTTCTGTTAGGAAGGGAGTTCCAGGATTTTGACGCAGTGACAGTGAGGGAGGGCGATACAGTCCCAAGTCAGGATGGTATGTGACTTGGAGGGGAACTTGCAGGTGGTTTATGTTCCCATGCATCTGCTTCAATTGTTCCTTTAGGTGGTAGAGGTTGCCGGTTTGGAAGGTGATGTCGAAGAAGGCTTTGGAAAGTTGCTGCTGTGCATCTTGTAGATGTTACACACTGCTGCCACTGTGTGCCAATGGTGGAGAGAGTGAATGTTTAAGGTGGTCAAGCAATCAAACAGGCTGCTTTGTCTTGAATGGTGTTAAGCTTTTTGAACTTCTTGTTGGAGCTGCACTCATCTAGGAAGTGGAGACTATTCTGTCACACTCCTGACTTGTGCCTTGAGATGGTGAACAGGCTTTGTGGAGTCAGGAGGTAAGTTACTCACCACAGAATTCCCGGTCTCTGACCTGCTCGCATAGCCACAGTATTTATATGGCTGGTTCAATTAAGTTTCTGGTAAATGGCAACCCCTGGGATATTGATGGTGGGGGATTCAGCAATGGTAATGCTGTTGAATGTCAAGGGGAATAGTTAGATTCTCTCTTGTTGGAGATGGTCATTGCCTGGCACTTGAGTGGCACAGATATTACTTGCCACTTATCAGCTCAAGCCTGAATGTTGACCAGGCGTTTCTGCACGCAGGCATAGACTGCTACCGTAACTGAGGAGTTGCGAATGGTACTGAACACTATGTAATCATCAGGCAACATCCCCACTTCTGACCTTGTATTGGAGGGAAGGTCATTGAAGCAGCTGAATATGGTTGGGCCTAGGACACTACCCTGAGGAGCTCCTGCAGCAACGTCCTGAGGCTGAGATGATTGGCCTCCAACAACCACAACCATCTTCCTTTGGGCTAGGTGTGACTCCAGCCAGTGGAAGGTTTTCCCCCTGATTCCCATTGACTTCAATTTTGCTAGGGGTCCTTGATGCCACACTTAGTCAAATGCTGCCTTGATGTCAAGAGCAGTCACTCTCACCTCACCTCTGGAATTCAGTTGTTTTGTCCATGTTTGGACCAAGGCTGTAATGAGGTCTGGCGACAAGTGGCCCTGGCAGAACCTAAACTGAGCATCGGTGAGCAGGTTATTGCTGAGTAGGTGCACTTAATAACACTGTTGATGACACCTTCCATCACTTTGCTGATGATTAAAAGTAAACTGATGGGCGGTAATCGGCCAGATTGGATTTGTCCTGCAATTTGTAGGCAGGACATACCTGGGCAACTTTCCACCTTGTTGGATAGCTACCACCAGTGTTGCCACTCTACTGAAACAGCTTGGCGAGGGGCACAGCTGGTTCTGGAGCACAAGTCTTCAGCCCTGCAGCCGGGATATTGTCAGGGCCTTTGGTATATCCAGTGCCATCAGCCATTTCTTGAGATTGCATGGAGTGAATCGAATTGACTGAAGACTGGCATCTGCGATGCTGTGGACCTCAGGAGGACTCGGCACTTCTGGCTGAAGATATTTGCAAATGCTTCAGCCTTGTCTTTTGGACTGATATACTTGGCTCTGCTGTTATATTGTTATATTATCTGAAGTGACTTAGGAACTACATTGTTCAAGTGTATGTATATATATATCTCCATAATGCCACATCACTCACTACTGCAATTCTACCACAAATGGAGAGATGTGAGAAAATATGATGCAGGCTCCAGTATCTGTGTTTAAAAAATGGTTATTTAAGAAGCTCTGGGAACCACAAGACATAACATCCGTTATCATTGAGGATGGGGATGTTTCTGGAGCCTCCTCCTCCAGTTTGTTGTTTAATTGTCCACCACTATTCATGACTGGAAGTGGCAGGACTGCAGACCTTTGATCTGATCCGTTGGTTGTGGGATCGCTTGGCTCTGCCTATAGCATGCTGCTTCCACTATTTAGCATGCATGCTAAATGTATTGTAACTTAACCAAGTTGGCACCTCATTTTTAGGTATGCCTGATGCTGCTCCTGGCATGTTGTCCTGCACTCCTGATTGAACCAGGGTTGGTCCCTTGGCTTGATAGTAATGAGGGATAGTGAGGGATATGTCGGGCAATGAGATTACAGATTATAATTGAATACAATTCTGCTGCTGTTGATGGCTCACAGCGCCTCATGGATGACCAGTTTTGAGCTGCTAGGTGTGTTCTTGCAACACAATGGAGCGTGTCCTCAGTGTGAAGACTTCATCTCCACAATGACTGTGCAGCAGTCACTTTTACCAATGCTTTCATAGACAGATGCATTTGCAACAGGTATATTGGTGAGGGTGAGGGTGAGGTCAATTAGGTTTTTCCGTCTTGTTAGTTCTTTCACCACCTGCGGGCCCAGACTGGCAGCTACATCCTTCAAGGCTCAGCTCAGTCAGTAGTGGTGCTATCGAGCCACTCTTGGTGATGGACATTGAAGTTCCCCACCCAGAGTATATTCTGTGCCCTTACTACCTTCAGTGCTTGTTGATGTTCAACATGTTCGTCAGTTGAACAAGGGCAGTAGGTGGTAATTAGCAGGGGGTTTCCTTACCCATGTTTGACCTGATACTATGAGACTTCATGAAGTCCTGAGTCAATGCCAAGGATTTCCAGAGACAGGACCACCCAACTGTACACTAGTGCACATGGCAGTATGGCCCACATGTACTTTCCACTGTCATTACAAGCAACATTCCACTCATTCCTTTTTACTCACCTACACTTTTATTAAAATCAGCAAAGAGAAGGGAATACATTAGTTGTTAGCAATGGCACATGTATGTAGCCTTTAGTTTGATAGGTTGATTTCTATTTGCCCAGGAAATCAGTTTAAATAGAAGAAAAATTGAATTTACTGTCATGCTGTAGGTCTTTAAATTAGATAATTACCTCAAGTTTATGTATCTGTCAGAGATAAATAGGCAATCAAATATTGTACAGAAACTGGCAGATTAGTTATCTATTTATATTAACTACAGAGATTCTGTATATTTCAAATAGGATGTCGATGGTTCAAAGATGAAAATGCACTGGGCAATCGTTGCCGAAGATTCAGAATAAACCAGCCACCTGATTTATCAGAGACTAGCTAGCTAACTTGAAAGAATGTTCAGGTTTATTTAACAATTAAGTTACTCATATTTAATACTCAATATGGAGAACTGAGAACTAATATAAAAACAAATAGAGAATATTGGATTTCTGACACAGTGACACAAAGTTGTTGGGTTTGCACAATGTTACAAAACACAAGAGAAAAGCTTGAATGTTTTTTTTTCCTCAGCTGAACCGCAAAATTAGATTACTGTCTGTAGCCCTCTGTTGGAGATCAGTTTAGATTATATGGAATTAAAAAATAATAACGGTAGCTGATTTTTTTTTGATATTGCAGGCAAATGCCAAGTGACAAAGGACATCCCAGGATATTTGGCCAATTTGAATGATGGAATACCAGAGAATTCATCACCTTCTTCAAAATGTATTTATACTCAGTACAAACCTCAACTATGAAATTTTAGAAAGTCAGTTTATTTGAAATTGCTGCGTGAATCCATCACTGCATCCATTTGATATTCCAGGGTGGACCACAGTGATGTATGAAAGCTGTGATAATTTATTCATTGTAAAGTTTAATTCAAAGTTATGTGGATGCCTCACTCTTGTCCTACGAAGTTACTGATTAGTGAAACATTATAGGTTTAAAGAATCAATGGTATTCAGCAGATAGCAGAGGTCCTGAAGAGAAAACAGAAATGTAAGTTTGTGTTTAGTATTGCAGGGCTAGGAGGTGCAGGAATGCACAAAAACAGCCTGAGCTGCCAACACTCCAGGTCCTCCTCCACCCGCCACCTTCCCACCCCCCCACCCCAACCCCACTCCCAACCCCCAACCACCCTCTTGAGATTGGCCTCTCCACCCAATTTTCATCTGGTCTGCAGCCTGGCCAGGTCACCCCATATTGTGACTGCTGGCAGGATGGCACAACAACAACAGCAGCACTCTTATACCCATATATTTAATATAGCAAAGTGTCCCAAGGCGCTTCAGAGAAACATTATCAAAACAAAAACTGACACCGAGCTGCCTAAGGAGCCATGAGGGCAAATCTTGGTCAAAGAGTTAGGTTTCAGGAAGCATCATAAAGGAGGAAAGTGAGGTAGAGAGGTTTAAACAGGACTTGGGGCCTAAGCAGCTGAAGGCACGGCCACCAATGGTGAAGTGATTAAAATTAGGGATATTCAAAACGCCAGAATTGGAGGAGCGCAGATATCGCAGCAGGCAATGGGCTGCAGGAGATTAGAGATAGAGAGGGGCGAGGCCATGGAGAGTTTTAAAAATCAATGCTTTGCTTAACTGGGAGCTAATGTAAATCAGTGAGAACAGGGGTGATGGGTTAATGGGACTTGGTACAGGTTAGGACACAGGCAGCAGAGATTTGGATGACCTCAAGTTTACAGAGGGTAGAATGTGGACAGCTGGTGAGGACTCTGTTGGAATAGTTGAGTCCAGAGGTAACAAAATCATAGATGAGGGTTTCAGTAGCAGGTGAGCTGAGGCAGGGGAAGAGTCGGGCGTTGATACAGAGGTGGAAATAGGTGGTCTTAGTGATAGCACGGCTATGTGGTTGCAAACTCATTTGGGGGTCAAATACGACCATACGAATTAGGAGCAGGAGTAGGCCTCTTGGTCCCTTGAGCCTGCTCCGCTATTCAATAAGTTCATGGCTGAACTGATTACTCCACATTTCCACCTACCTCTGATAACCTTCCACCCCCTATGACAACACGGCTATGAACAGTATGGTTCAACCTCAGACAGTTGTCAGGGAGAGGGATGGAGTTGGTGGCAAGAGAATGGACTTTGTGGTGGAGACTGAAGAGTCTTCCCAGTATTTAGTTGGAGGAAATGTCTGCTTATCCATTACTGGATGCCAATCAGTCTGACAATATGGAGACAGTAGAGGGGTCAAGAGAGGTGGTGGCACGGTAAATCTGGGTGTCATCAGTGTACATGTGGAAACTGATGCTGGGTTTTTGGATGATATCATCAAAGGGCAGTATATAGATGAGAAATTGGGAGGGGCCAAGGATAGATCCTTGGGTGACACCAGAGGTAACAGTGCAGGGGCAGGAGGAGAAGCCATTGCAAGTGATTCTCTGGCTATGAATGAATAGATAAGAATGGAACCAGGTGAGTATAATCCTACCCAACTGGATGACATTGGAGAGGAATTGGAGGAAGATGATGTAGTCAATGATGTCAAAGGTTGTTCCTCTTCCACCCACAGCCTGCCATCAAATGTTAATGAGAACTGTCCCTCAAAATGAATCATCAGGCAGTTGGCTGGCATGGTCCCCCAACTGTCCACCCACAGTCCACTCAGGGTGAAAATCTAGTCCACGTTCTTTTCAGTCAAATGCCCAAATATTGCAAATACCAAAACCATGGCTAATAAGAAAGAAACAAAGACTTCAGCCTTTCCCAATCTCAGGATGTCTCAAAATTCTTTACAGCCAATGAAGTATTTTTGAAGTGTCTTCTTTTCTTTGGGCCTCCTTATCTCGAGAGACAATGGATATGCCTGGAGGTGGTCAGTGGTTTGTGAAGCAGCGCCTGGAGTGGCTATAAAGGCCAATTCTGGAGTGACAGGCTCTTCCACAGGTGCTGCAGAGAAATTTGTTTGTCGGGGCTGTTGCACAGTTGGCTCTCCCCTTGCGCCTCTGTCTTTTTTCCTGCCAACTACTAAGTCTCTTTGACTCGCCACAATTTAGCCCTGTCTTTATGGCTGCCCGCCAGCTCTGGCGAATGCTGGCAACTGACTCCCACGACTTGTGATCAATGTCACACGATTTCATGTCGCGTTTGCAGACGTCTTTATAGCGGAGACATGGACGGCCGGTGGGTCTGATACCAGTGGCGAGCTCGCTGTACAATGTGTCTTTGGGGATCCTGCCATCTTCCATGCGGCTCACATGGCCAAGCCATCTCAAGCGCCGCTGACTCAGTAGTGTGTATAAGCTGGGGGTGTTGGCCGCTTCAAGGACTTCTGTGTTGGAGATATAGTCCTGCCACCTGATGCCAAGTATTCTCCAAAGGCAGCGAAGATGGAATGAATTGAGACGTCGCTCTTGGCTGGCATACATTGTCCAGGCCTCGCTGCCGTAGAGCAAGGTACTGAGGACACAGGCCTGATACACTCGGACTTTTGTGTTCCGTGTCAGTGCGCCATTTTCCCACACTCTCTTGGCCAGTCTGGACATAGCAGTGGAAGCCTTTCCCATGCGCTTGTTGATTTCTGCATCTAGAGACAGGTTACTGGTGATAGTTGAGCCTAGGTAGGTGAACTCTTGAACCACTTCCAGAGCGTGGTCGCCAATATTGATGGATGGAGCATTTCTGACGTCCTGCCCCATGATGTTCGTTTTCTTGAGGCTGATGGTTAGGCCAAATTCATTGCAGGCAGACGCAAACCTGTCGATGAGACTCTGCAGGCACTCTTCAGTGTGAGATGTTAAAGCAGCATCGTCAGCAAAGAGGAGTTCTCTGATGAGGACTTTCCGTACTTTGGACTTCGCTCTTAGACGGGCAAGGTTGAACAACCTGCCCCCTGATCTTGTGTGGAGGAAAATTCCTTCTTCAGAGGATTTGAACGCATGTGAAAGCAGCAGGGAGAAGAAAATCCCAAAAAGTGTGGGTGCGAGAACACAGCCCTGTTTCACACCACTCAGGATAGGAAAGGGCTCTGATGAGGAGCCACCATGGTCTTGCTGTAATATAGGAAATGCAGCAGACAATTTGCACACAGCAAGCTCCCACACACAGCAATGAGATAAATGTTTTAAATGATGATAAATGCTTTTTATTGATCGTACTATTGGCCAGGACACTGGAGAGAACTCTTTTCAAAATAGTGCCATGGGATCATTTACAACCACCTGAGATGGCAAACAGTGCCGTGGTTTAATGTCTCATCTGAAAGACAGCACACCCTCAGTGATGTAATGGAGTGTAAGCCTAGATCTTGTACTCAAGTCTCTGGAACAGGATTTGAACCCACAAACTTTTCACCCTGAGCCCCGGTGACACCTAATAATGGCACAAGTGCAGCACAGATGTGATTGGGTGAACTGAAAATTTGAAAAGGGATTTATAAATTTAATCTTATGCCTTAGTCAGACCACTTTTCTTATCCTGCTTTGAAAGCTTCTGCATATGATTATATATGAGGGATTTCAGATAATAATTTCAGGCTGATAAGTCTGCTTCTCTAGGGCAGCAAGAGCTGCAGAATCATATGCAGCATGACTTATGCCATTAATTCTTATGTGGTTTCACCATGCATGCTATAACATTGAAATGACTTTGACGCATGTGGCCAGAACTGTGCAACAAAGCCTCAGTGGTTACTCTAAAGACAAAATGGGTATAGGATAAACTGTTGGCTTTATATACTTCTGCATATGTGCATCCCATCAAAGATATGTACTGGCTCAGCACCCTTCATCCTTTGGGACATTCATCCCAACTGGTCTGAGATTGAGTGCATGCACCTTAAAGGGAGTAATAACACATATTTTGTGTCAAATGAAGTGGTTGCACAAATTAAGCTTAGATAAGTGGTGGAAAACCACCATAAGGAAATAATCTCACACAGCTTCAGCTCCATGTACGCAACTGACACAAAACTTCAGTAAGTCCCCAGAAATCCAACCAAATGTCTAGGGGCCTGGGAACTTCTCCAATTTCATTTTTTCACTTTTAATATTAGCAAAGAGATTATAATTCCTTTGTTAATATTAAAATGCAACTGCTTACAAACTTCTAAACACAAATTGGTCCAAACATGGACATGAGCTGAATTGCAGAGATGATGCGCGAATGACTGCCCTTGATGCCAAGCCAGTATTTGATGAAGTGTGGCACCTAGGAGCCCATCAAAAACGGAAGACAATGGGGATCGTCGAAAACTATCAAGTAGTGGGAGTCATAACTGGCACAAAGGAGGATGGTTGCGGGTGATGCTGGCCAATCATCTCAGCCCTAGGACATCACTGCAGGACTCCCTCAGGGCAGCATCCTAGGCATAAGTATCGTCAGCTGCTCCATCAATGACCTTCCCTCTGTCATAAGGTCAGAAGTGCTCCTGTTTGCTGATGATTGCACAGTGTTCGATTCCATTTGCAACTTCTCAGATCATTAAGCAGTGCATGCCTGTACACTGCAAGACCTCTGGACAGCATTCAGGGTTGAGCAAATAAGTGTAGGGCAAGGATTATCTCATAGAGTCATAGTCATATGAAACACAGAAGGAAGCCATTCTGCTTACTGAGTCCATGCTG
The DNA here is from genome assembly GCF_036365525.1 of Heterodontus francisci. Lineage (NCBI taxonomy): Eukaryota > Metazoa > Chordata > Chondrichthyes > Heterodontiformes > Heterodontidae > Heterodontus > Heterodontus francisci. The sequence goes on from NC_090400.1 coordinate 42,335,166, forward strand.
GTTCTCCACAGAGCAATCCAGTCAGTCCCATTCCAATAAGAAAGAGCATAATGACTTTGCCTTAACATTCATTGGCATTACCATCACTAAGCCCTCCATATCAACATCCGGTAGATCATTATTGACCAGAAACACAACTGAACCATCCATATAAATACTGTGGTGAATGACTCATCTCCTGACTTTCCAAAGCCTCTATTCATGTCAAGTGTGTGATGGAACCCCATACAATGACTTAAACAGCCACTCGCTCCAACATCTGCATGCCTTGGCTGCAGTGTGTACAATCTACAGGAAGAAGTGCAGCAAGTCACCAAGGCTTCCTTGGCAGCACCTTCCAAACACGGGACCTCCACCACCTAAAAGGACAAGAGCAGCAGATGCATGGGGGTCCCCATAACCTCCAAGCTCCCCTGGAACTCCTGGTTGCATGCATATTACCTTCCTTCACTGTTGCTGGGTCAAAATCCGGGAATTCCCTACCTAACAGTATTGTGGACTGCAGCAGTTCAGGAAGAGGCCCACTACCACCTTTCTTAATGATCATCTTCGCTGCCTCCGGAGAATACTTGGCATCAGGTGGCAGGACCGTTTCTCCAACACAGAAGTCCTCGAGGTGGCCAACATCCCCAGCTTATACACACTACTGAGTCAGCGGCGCTTGAGATGGCTTGGCTATGTGAGCCGCATGGAAGATGGCAGGATCCCCAAGGACACATTGTACAGCGAGCTTTCCACTGGTATCAGACCCACCGGCCGTCCATGTCTCCGCTTTAAAGACGTCTGCAAACGTGACGTGAAGTCCTGTGACATTGATCACAAGTCGTGGGATTCAGTTGCCAGCGATCGCCAGAGCTGGCGGGCAGCCATAAAGGCGGGGCTAAAGTGTGGCGAGTCGAAGAGACTTAGCAGTTGGCAGGAAAAAAGACAAAAGCGCAAGGAGAGAGCCAACTGTGTAACAGCCCCGACAAACAAATTTTTCTGCAGCACCTGTGGAAGAGCCTGTCACTCTAGAATTGGTCTTTATAGCCATTCCAGGCGCTGCTCCACAAACCACTGACCACCTCCAGGCGCTTACCCATTGTCTCTCGAGATAAGGAGGCCAAAGAAGAGGGATAAGCAGTAAATGCCTGCCTTTCAAGAGACAGTCATGTCCTGCGAATGAATTAAAATATATAGGCTTTTTTTTGTAAGCAATGCTTTGCAAAGGCCACATTTAATCCAAATATATTCGTACACCTGTGTTATCATTATATTGAAAGAAACGCCGCAACCTTGTCGTTTCCTTGAATTTTCCCATTGTTTCTTTAGACTGCATTAACACATTAGAAGTGCTGCCTACTCCAGTTGTACATTCACCTTTCCTGGGGCGTATTGAGTTTCAACATAGTCAAATCATTTGAACAAGTGCTGCAAAACGAAGGCATCTGTTTTTGTTCAAAGTTCATTTGGAGGTCGAGTTCGCAGACATTGCGCACATGTGTAAATTTATAAATGTCATACTGCGCCAGAAGCTTTAACCGGCTATGGCATGCTGAAAGGTTTCAAATGTACAATTGTTTCAACTGTTATGTAATACCCTCAAACTCTGAAGGATGGCGACACTTGTACAATAAATAATTGAAAGGCTACCTAACAGAGTGTGCCATTGACAAGTTGCACACTCCAGGAACTACAGTACATTTCAAATGAATTGTCATCGTGTCAGCCCCTCGGTAGAATGTCCGTTGATAAGATGCATTGATTAAAACTGGAGCATTTTTTTTGATAATGTTTTGGTTCAAATTCCTATTGAAAAGTAAGTTGTTCTTCATATATCATTGACCAGTCTGAAATGCTACGTCAACCCTCTGTTTTCATTCATATTCACTTAAGTATTGTTCGATGGAAAGACTTGTATAGAGAGTGGGTTTAGATGATGTTTCAAGAGCATCTATTATGAACTGGCATGTTCCTGCTTTGCTAACAGTAGTTAAATAGACAGGTCCAACTAAAGCCTTTCACAATCACAATCAGTTATGTATATGTACAGACTTCGCCAAACCTTCAAATCTTTATGTGGTTCAGAACATAGGCACTTTGTTTGAAGAGGTTTATATTGCAGAATTCTCTGTATAATAGATTAACCAATTTTAATCTTAACTTCGCTGCTGGTTTGTACAAACAGGCTCACTGAAGATTCGCTGTTGGCTGACATGAGATAAACATTTGGTTTCTTGTTATCCAATTCACACAGAGGGGGAAAAAAATCAACGACCGTCCTCGTTTGCCAAAGTGTAAAATAGTGAGTGTAAAACATAAACTTTGCCTCGGTTAATGTGACGTGAATAACGCGCTAAAGAGCTCTTTGGCAGCCAGATTATCTGAAAATCAAACCATGTGAGAGAGCTCGTCTACAAAAGCTCTGAAATATGTTGCATTGCTCAGATTTCCTGGGAGGTGTTGACCGACCGAACTCAGGTTACCAACTTCAAGAGCAAACTTCCACTATCATTCATACCCAGGAAGCAGAGAGGTAATGTGTTGGAGTTTAGGGAGACAGTAACAGTCTCTGATATTTGAACAGCATTTGGCCAGGTGCTTGGGAGAATGTAGTAAATGAGAAAGAAAGCGCGAGTCTTGTTACTGCGTCTCGGGTGCCAGTGAAGGGGAGTGTGTGACATGAGGTGAGTCTTCACAGTAAAGGTGGCAATGAATGCTTTTTGAGTGATTGTGTTTTTAAGGTGAGTGCGTTATTTTAAGTATCAGGCAGTAAGAATACAGAAAGCTGCTTTCTTTCTGCATGCAACGCTGGGTGTCTGTGGTTCAATGCAAAATAGTAAATGGAGTGCATTAAATAATTGCAATTAAAAGGAGTGTGTACATTGTAACAGTGATTACACTTCAAAAAGTACTTCGTTGGTTACAAAGCGCTTTCAGACGTCCTGGGATCGTGAAAGGCAAAGTCTTGCTCCTTCATTGTGATTGATGCTAACGGTCCTGGTGAGTGGGAATGTAAAATACACCGCCAATGGCTTGAGATGTAAAGAAGGTTTTAATAATTCCAGTATATCAGGAAACTAATGGTGCTTTACAAACGGAATGCTGTTCTACTTAAACTTTTCTTTAAGAATGCAATAGGGAAGCAGGGTAGTAACACTATAGAAACCGGCAACTTGTATTTATCAAGCGCCTTTAGTGTAATGTAATGTCCCAAAGCACTCCACAGGAGCGTTATAAAACTACGACACGGAGGCAGGTAAGGAGATATTAGGTCAGATGATAAAAAGCTTGGTCGAAAAGATAGTTTTTAAGGAGCGTCTTAAATGGGGGAAGCGAGGAGATACCAGGGAATTATAAACCCGCAATTACTCCGAAAGAAATATTATTCTCCCCTATAATTTTGAAGGGAGCCGACTGGAGTCACTTGTTACTATTTCAAGTCAGTCACCAGCGTGTGTGATTTCTCAGAAAATATTCCATGACTGATGGTGACAGAGGAAGATCCAATTTGAAAATGGATCCTTGGCAATAATTTACAACGCCCTTGACGTTATCGTTGGCCTATTTGAGCTTCTAATTTCACTTTTTGTTAATGGTATATTCAGAGGGAAAGTCTGTTTAACCGCCCTTTGCAATGTTTCGTGTGTTTGTTTGAAAACACTGATTCCCACCGTTTGTGTACAGTATTAGGAAATGCAAATGTTGAGACACAATTATTGCTTTATCTGAGCTAACCAGTTAGAGAAATTAGTTCCACTTTTTTTTTGTAAATAATCTGCACTTCCATATTTTGGTGACATTTTACGAGTGGGTTCCAGAAAACAACACGGATAGTTACCAGATTCAACTTGTAACCCGTAATTTCACTTTAATACATTTATAATAAGCGTCTGGAAGAGATCAGTCAACAAAGGGAGAAGAGTTAAACCAGGTGTCTATAATCCAAATCTAAACCGGGCGCAAATACCCAAACGATTTAAACCCTCTTGCAATCGACCTAAATGAATCGAACGAAGATACCAGCAGTGTTGTTTTACCATTATAGGAGCGATCTGACAAACGGGGAATATGCTTGAAATTCTTATTTTCCAGTAAGAGAATTCTTGGACTGATCAGCATCAAAACAAAACTAAAAGTTCACCCAGTGCTGCCTGCAGTTCCCTTGGTATAAAGCATGGCATAGGGCAAAGGTGCCACTTTGGAACCACAGGTTAACGATTAAATGTGACTAATTTAATGAGTACTGCCTTCTAGTTTCAAACAGGTCTTTGTCGAGTTTGCAATTGTAAACATTACTCGTGAAGCGGGATCTTTAAAAGGCAACTACAGCTGTCACAGTTAGGGCGGTGCTCCCATCCATTTAAACTCCCCAACACCCTCTTCGATTAATATTAGTAAAAAGAACGAGGCTGGTGTATGCTGTGTTATCCACGCGAGCTTCTGTTAGTCGTTACAACTGAGATCTTCCTGTAGAACACTTGCAATATTCACTTGTCTTTCTTAGGTAAGTAATTTATACAAGTTCGATATTTTGAACACGTTAATGCGCTTTAATAGTGTTTAAAAATGAGTAGCCTCATGAGGTTTTGGATGACTATAGTTTGTGCTGGTTCATTGCAATATTTGATAGTTAATTTCATATTTAACAGTTTAGAAGAAAGGGGAATTTCAGAAGGAGATGGGCAAAATAACTTCAATTTAGGTAAACAAAGCAAACATTATTTTAATCAGATGGGCTAGCAATAATCGGTTACAATTTCTCGCACAGACAACCAAAGACCTGGCATGCATTGGTCGTATTTTATTTCAGGGACAGAAACATAAATTCATTCACTGGGGAAGGGACTGAGTAGAAGCTTAAAGCCAAGGGGGAAAATGAGGCATGTCAGGTTTTGGGAGAAACTCTATTCATTATTTCAAAATCGGGCAGCAGTTCCTCTGTTATCTCTATGTGTTGTTCAGTGTTCTCTTGCCATACGCGTGTTGCTTAATCTTGTTATACAGGAAACGCCTGAACTTTGTGTGTTTGTTTAATTTATATTTATCTCTGTGTGCGTGTGTGTTAATCTTTAGGTGCGCACGGAAAATCCACAGCAAGTGAGGATCCGAGAGCAGTCAGCAAATTTAAACCGAAACTCAGGTGTCAGTGTGCATTGAGGTCTCCCTGCAGTAGCTCTTATTACAAATGGACATCAAAGCAGTCCCTTAAAAGCAGCGGAATGGAGGTGATTCTTCCCTTAAACAACGAGTTCTCTCCTCTCCACTCCGAGAAAGAGTCATCGGAAAGCATCAAAGAAGACGAGGATTACAAAGAGAATGGAGTTTTGATTAAGAGCTCCAGGTCCAGCCACAAGGTTTCGGAGGACGGCAGCAAGTCGCCTTCCAGCACTTTCGAAAAGGGGGAATCTGGCCGCATATCCAACGGTTACTCGGCTGTGCAGAGCCCGGTAGGACGGAATGGCAATAGCGAGGCAGCCCGGGCTTGTCCCCTGCCATCGGCCGCCTGTGAACTGCAGGAGCTGGCCAAGTCCGCTCCGACTGCCCGGGAAACCTGGAGCAAGAAAGCGGACTTTTTGCTCTCGGTCATAGGGTACGCGGTGGATCTGGGCAACGTGTGGCGTTTCCCCTACATCTGCTACCAAAACGGAGGCGGTAAGTGCTCGCTCACACCCGCGGCAAGCCTTCAGCATGTTTTGACCTGTAACCCACTGCCTAATATTCTTAGAATAGTCGAACGTGCAGCTCAGGAGGCGACCATTCGGCCCATCGTGCCTGTGCCAGGTCTTTGAAACAGCTATGTAATTAGTGCCACTCCTCTGCTGTTTCCCCATATCTGCAAACTTTTCCCCTTTCAATATTTATCCAATTCTTCTTTTGAAAGTTACTATTGAATCTGTTTCCGCCACCCTTTCAGGCAATGCATTTCCAGATCACAGCAATTTCCTGCTGAGGAAAGGTCCCAGACCTGAAAGGTGAACGCTGTCTCCACAGATGCTGCCAGACTTGCTGAGTATTTCCAGCACTTTCTGTTTTTATCTCTGCATCTCCCCTCTGTTTTGCCAATTACCTGTGTCCTCTGGCTACTGACCCTGGTGCCACCGGAAACAGTTTCTCCTTATTTATTCTATCAAAATCCTTTATGATTTTGAACACTATTAAATCTCCCCTTAACCCTTTCTATTGTAAGGAGAACCATATACCCTAATAAACAGTCACCTGGTCCACTTATTACAGACTCCTTCAGTTATTGGCAAAGGAGAAGAGCTGAACAGCTCGGGTACATTTTGTTTAATGTTTTCACCATTTCAGCACATCTTGTGTTGCTCAGCACATGTGAGAAAGGCTTTTGCAAAACTAAGATCAGTGACCCCCTTCAAAAAGGCCCTAGTACTTTAAAAAGAAACTTTACTCAGGCACAATGTGTCGGCTAGGCATTCCTATATTTTTTTTGTGAAATGATAACTAGATTAAACACACTTTTCTTGTCAAAAGCCTATCTCTGAACATAAAATTCACATGTCTGAGCACATCAGACATTACTGCAAAGATCTAGTCTTGATTTCTGCTACATTAATATAATTCATCCTGTGCTACCAGAAAGCTCTGGTTAGGCCCCAACTGGAGTATTGCGTCCAGTTCTGGTCACCACACATCAGGAAGGATGTGAGGGTCCTTGAGAGGGGGCAGAGGAGATTTACAAGAATGGTTCCACAGATGGGGGATTTTAGTTATAAGGTTAGGTTGGAAAAACTGGGGTTGTTCTCCTTAGAACGAAGGAGATTGAGGGGAGATTTAATAGAAATGTACAAGAATATGACAGGCTTAGTTAAGTTAGGCAAGGAAAAACTGTTCCCTTTAACTAATGGTACAAGGGGCAAAGATTGAATGTTTTGGGCAAGAGATGCAGGTGTAATATGAGGAAGAACTTTTATACGCAGTAGGTGGTAATGACCTGGAACTCACTGCCCACGAGGGTGGTGGAAGCAGAGATAATGATTTCAAAAGAAAATTGGATTGCCACTTGGAGGAAATAAATTTGCAGGGCTACGGGGATCGAGCAGGGGAGCGGGGCTGACTGAATAGCTCCATGGAGAGTAGCCATGGACTCGATGGGCTGAATGGCCTCTTTTTTTGTGCCATAAATGACTGGTTTTAACCGACTCTTTGGTCTGCCCTTGGTCTCCCTTCTGAATGGTATTGTTTAGCATTTAGCAATATCAAAGCTACGAATCTAAACAGACGTGCACGCTGAGGTGTGGAATGATTCCCAGCCTGTAACATTTCTATACTAATATAAAAGTTACCTTTCCACTCCATGTTTTTAATAGATATTGCTGATTCTGTTCTTAAGACTCACTTAGTGTTCACTTGGTTTTCTACATTCTGGGGTAAGTTATCAGCAGTACTCTGAGAATGACTAGACTGCCAAAGTGATTCGGTGGGTAAATACACTGTCCTGAGTGGTGCTGTGCCAGACAGACCACAAAGGTCCAAGGCCAATCCCACATCTGTTCGACATTAACTAATCTCAGCAGAGGCATTATGATTTTTTTTTCCCTTCGCCAGACTGGAGAAGCAGAAAAAACATCTTGTCAATATTCCCACATCTAATTATTATCCAGTGATTCCTGTTGGGAGATGTGGTGAGGATAAAACCAAGTTTGGCTGTGATGGTGACCCTTTATCCCTAATCCCTAATCCCATCAGCAGTGGTATGCTTATACCCACAGTCTGACCTCTCTTTAAGGACGGTCATCATGCTGAAGTCCTGGAGAGCTTTCAGTGCCCAAAGAGCTGTCCCCCGGCATCATGTTTTGAATGTTTAAAGTTTAGATTTAGATTAAATATTGTCTCAAGGACTCATAGAACTGGACAGTGATGCAAGTGTTTGAGGTCAGTCATTCAGTGGTAGAAACATTCCCGTCCTCACCCTTCAGGCCACAATCGCCTCAACGCTGTCTTGGGATACACCAACTGGAAGCCAGACATTTCTTCTACAAGAAGAGTGTAAATGATATAGAATTACTCATACTGCACATCCTAATAGCCAGCTATCGACTGACACAACAGGCATTTGAGGGCGACTTGCCTATCAATCCTTGTGGGGAAGTGTCAAAAAAGGGAATGTAAGGGTTTTTTAAGAAGAAATGAGACTCCATCGATGAAGTGCACTCTTGCTACTGGTATTGCCCTATTAAATGTGGATTTTTATTAAAAATGCAATTAAACGGACTTAAAAAAAATACTCTAAAACCCATGAATTCATATGGTATGAAATTGGTATCTGTGATGTAAACACTATTACAATTAATGTGATTACTGTGGTCTAATACACATTCAAGATTTAAAATAAAATTAAATCGAACCATAATGAGATTCAGTTGCTTTATGGTTCATTACCACTTTTGATGTGCAATGCTATATATGTCATGAAATTGGCAAGAAGGCACCTTTAATCTAAGGGTCTTCATTTTATAAGAAAATTACTGTGTTCTCAGAAAATTTATTGTAACTGAGTCAAACTGAGTGCAAAATCAAGGAGCATCATGAAAACCATATCAAGATAATCTCAAAACTGATTTTTACCAAGATGGTTTTAATGCAGGATAGGGAAGCATATGAATCTGGCTTGAGTTGATTTGTCCTTCAGTTTTCCTTCCCTGTCAATGACAGAAAGCCTTGCTCATACATGATGTCTCTTCCTGACAGTTCCCTGTTGTAACCAAGTTTGCATGATTTTTTTTTTGAATTTGTTTATGGGGATGTGGGTGCTGCTAGCCAGGCCAGCATTTATTGCCCATGAGAAGGTGGTAGTTAGATGCCTTCTTGAACCGCTGCCGTCCATTTGGGGTAGGTACATCTACAGTGCTGATAGGAAGGGAGTTCCAGGATTTTGACCCAGTGACAGTGAAGAAATGGCAGTGTAATTCCAAGTAAGGATGATGTGTGGCTTAGAGGGGAACTTGCAGATGGTGATGTTCCCATGTATCTGTTGCCCTTGTCCTTCTAGTTGGTAGAGGTCGTGGGTTTGGAAGCTGCTGTCTAAGGAGCCTTGGTGCGTCGCTGCAGTGCATCTTGTAGATGATACACACTGCTGCCATTGTGTGTCGGTGTTGGAGGGAGTGAATGTTTGTGAATAGGGCGCCAATCAAGCAGGCTGCTTTGTCCTGGATAGTGTTGAGCTTCTTAAGTGTTGCCCATCCAGGCAAGTGGAGAGTATTTCATCACACTCCTGACTTGTGCCTTGTAGATGGTGGACAGGCTTTGGGGAGTCAGGAGGTGAGTTACTCGCTGCAGGTTTCCTAGCCTCTGACCTACTGTTGTAGCCACAGTATTTATATGGCTACTCCAGTTCAGTTTTTGGTTAATGGTAACCCCCAGGATGTTGATAGTGGGGGATTCAGCAATCGTAATGCCATTGAATGTCAAGGGGAGATGGTTAGATTCTCTCTTGTCCGAGATGGTCATTGCCCGGCATTTGTGTGGCGTGAATGTAACTTGCCACATCATATTGAGCAGGTCTTGCAGAATTCCTACACGGACTGCTTCAGTATCTGAGGAGTCACGAATGGTGCTGAACATTGTGCAATCATCAGCAAACATCCCCACTTTTGACCTTATAATTGAAGGAAGGTCATTGATGAAGCAGCTGAAGATGGTTGGGCCTCGGACACTTCCCTGAGGAACTCCTGCAGTGATGTCCTGGAGCTGAGATGATTGACCTCCAACATCCGCAACCATCTTCCTTTACAACTCCAGCCAGCTTAAGTTACGCATTATGAGCGAGCATGTTAGAATTTTCAAAAATTTGTTCTCGGAATGTGAGCAACACCATTATGGCTGACATTTATTACCTATCTGTTGTTGCCCAAAGCAGTTTGAAGGCTATTAAGAGTTGGTGTTGGCCTGGGATCACATATAGGTCAGACTGGGTAAGAACAGCAGTTTTCCTTCCCTAAATGATATTTAGTGAAGCAGTTGGGTTTTTTTTCCCAAAAATCAATCAGCTTCCTTGTCAATTTTATTGGTACAAGTGTTCTGTTGTTTCCAGTTATTCTAAACTGAATTCAAGTTCTCAAACTGCCTTTGTGGGACTTGAACTCATGTTCTCTAGATTACTAGTTAAGCCTCTAAATTATTGGTTCAGTAATGTAACAACGATACTATGCATTTGATTCCAACGATCTTCTAAATATCAGAAAAACTGTTGAAAGTTGATGGCTGTCAGATTTGTGTACTCCATTTTAACACATCATCCAAAAGTCAGAGTTAAAATTATTACCTTCTTGAGTTGATTCTTTGTCCTTGTAATACCCATGGTGTCTTAACATTTCAAAAATTCCAGGTGCCTTCCTTATTCCATACCTCCTGATGGCTGTGTTTGGAGGTATCCCACTCTTTTATATGGAGTTGGCAATGGGACAGTACCACAAAAATGGAGCTATTTCTATATGGAGGAAAATATGCCCAATTTTCAAAGGTAAGGGTATTTTTCTTAGTGGCACTGAAAAACTCTTCATGCTTGCTTCAATCTCTTGCTGTTAATTGGTGGCATTTTAAGGATAAAGTAATTTGATCATTGAAGCTCTTGAGTTGATCTTGGGAGAGGTAGAATCAGATCATACAGTGTTAGTTCACAGAGTAAAAGGTAGAAGTTGATTTTTTTTTAAAAGGGAGGTTTGCACTGTAATCATCTAAGACCCATTCAGATGTTAAATTTCATATTTACTGTGTAAACTTCAGGTCCTCCAAAACACTGCAGTGCATGTCCCACTCATCCATCACCTCTCTCCTCACTAGTCTACATTGGCTCCTGGTCCTCCTGCAACTAAAATTCAAAATTATTATCCTTAGGTTTAAATGCCTTCTTAGTTTCATCCTTCCATATCTCTAACAGTTTTCAGCCATACAACCTCCCACAGAATTCTCCATACCTCTGATTCCAACAACTTGTGCACCACCCCTCCCTTTGCCTCATCATGGTGACAGTGTCTTCAGCCATCCAGGATCCAAGCTCCAATTCCCTTCACAAACCTCACTGCCTCTCCATCTCCCTCTCTCCCTTTAAGATTCTCCTTAAAATCCACCCCTTTGATCAAGCTTTATTTTCATGTAATAATATAAGAAAGAGAAGCAGGAGTAGACCTTTGAGCCTGCTCCACTATTCAATTAGATCATGGCTGAACTATTGCATTAAATCCACTTCCCACCCCCCCCAACCCTCCCATATCCCTTAGTGCCCAAAAATCTATTGATCTCTGTCTTGAATATACTCATCAACTGAGCATCCACACCCATCTAGGGTAGAAAATTCCAAACATTCACAGCCTTCTGAATAAAATTCTCCTCATCTTAGTCCTAAATGTCTAATGCCTTATCCTGAGACTATGACCCCTAGTTCTAGGCTCTCAGCATCTAACCTGTCAAGCCCTCTAAGAATTTTATACATTTCAATGAAATCACCTCTTATTCTTCAAAAATCCAGAGAATATAGGTGCATTCTACTCAACCTATCCTCATAGGACAACCCTCTCATCCCAGGAATCAATCTAGTGAACCTTGATTGTACCCCTTCCAAGGCAAGTATATCTTTCCTTAGGTAAGAAGACCAAAACTGTGCACTGTTCTCCAGCTGTGGTCTCACCAACCCCCTACATAATTGCAGCAAGACCTCCTTACTCATAGACTCCAACCCCCTCGTAATAAAGGCTAACATACCATTTGCCTTCCTAATTGCTTACTGTACTTGCGTGTTAACTTTCTATGATTCGTGTACAAGGACATCCAAATCCCTAGCATACACACATTTACTAGTCGCTCCCCTTTTTAAAAAAAAAATTGTTTTTCTATTCTTTGTACCAAAGTGGATAATTTCATACTTACCACATTATACTCCAACTGTCACCCTCTTGACCAATCATTTAACCAGTCTATATCACTTTGCAACCTCCTTTCATCCTCCTCTTATTTTCCCATCTAGTTATGTATTGTCAGCAAACTTGGACATAGTATACTCAGTCCCATCATCTGTCATTGATATAGATGGTAAATAGCTGAGGCCCAAGCACTTATCCTTGCAGCATTCCACTAGGTATGCTCAGAATGACCCGTTTATTCCCACTCTCTGTTTTCTGTCCGTTACCAAATCCTCAAACCATCCTATGGCTCCCATATCCATGAGCCCTAATTTTGTTTAACAGCCTCTTGTGTGGCACTTATTGAACGCTTTTTGAAAATCCAAATATATTTAATTCACTGGGTTCCCCCTTATCTACCCTGCTAGTTACATCCACAAAAAGCTCGAGTAGATTTGTCAAACATAATTTCCCTTTCATAGATCTGTGTTGACTTCGCTTAATCATTTGGGATTTTCCAAATCTACTGTTACCACATCATTAATAATAGATTCTTGCATTTTCCCTACTACTGATGTCAGGCTGGCTGGCTGGCTTATGTTTTCTTTCTTCTTCCTTTCTTGAACAGCAGGGTTACACTTGCTACCTTCCAAACCATGGGGACTGTTCCAGAATCTAGGGAATTCTAGAAGATCAAAACTTATGCATCTGCTATCTCTGCTGCCAGCTCTTTTAAAACCCCAGGCCCTCAGATCCAGGGTACCTTCCCAACATCTCCTCCTTTAGCTTGGTGTCCATTGTTTTGCAATTATACCTCTGCGAAGTACCTTGGGATATTCTTCTGTGTTAAAAGCATTTTATAAATGCAATTTATTGTTGTTTAGGATGACACATTAATACCGAGCATTGCACCAACAGTCGGCTGTGCCAGAGACTAATGGTTCCCTATGTGACAATTTACTGATCTCAGCAAACCAGTCACCAGAAAATAGGGAGGAAAGGCAAGAACTAACTTGAAAACAATATTTTATGTTATTATTAAGCATTTAAAATAATGGTCATTCATAAAATAGAAGCAGTGATGAGGAGGGAATATACAAACCCCAATAGATAAGGGAGAAGAGGAAACAGTGGGGAAAAAATGAGGAATGAAAAGCAAAAATGTAACCCTCTCCTGCTCTTCAAACTAGGAGTAAAAAATAAATGTATCATTCCTCTCCATTTACATTAATTGGGCAAACTATTACACAGATGGTACTGAAATCTGGATTTTGATACACTTAAGACTTAGAGCTAACCCCCTTTTTACAGCTCAGAGGCCCCATCAAAAGTAAATTCAGGGTGTCATCTTCCTGCTGTTAAAACCGCCTATTTAAAGTGTGGGAAGCTTTCTCGAGCAGGAAGGTTAAAAGCAGCAACTAAAACACATAGCCACCATCAACTCGAGTGGTTGAAGCCCACTCTGGTAGCACAATATCATCACCTATGCTTTCTGCCATGGAGCTTCTATAATAGTTCAAGAAGCTGTTAAGTTTTATTTTAAACTTCATCGGCTTGCACAAGGATATGTCAATGTTGCAGAAGTGCCGCTCTTTCTAAAATAAGAAAGAGCAGTTTATTTTGTTCAACAGTTTCCCACACTGCTGTGTGCAGATGAAACTGTTACACAACTTGCGGAGGGGGAACAGGTGGGCTTTGGTCACGAAGGTTGTCAGTGGCCGTCATATTTTGGCTACCACTGTCTTTATTGTCACAACTGCAACAGTTTATGCAATGCTGGGAAATGTCAGGGATTTATAGAAGATCATTTTGATTCTGTAATCTAAATTTTGCATACCCAGTCTCATTTGTCAGAAAAAATGTTTAGACCTCCCATCGCAGCTACTAACTGTCTCTTAAATTATTCGTTGCTGAAAACCGGACACCAATTCCCAAGGTACCTCACTTAATACCTCTCCTCGACTTCACCCCCAAAATTTTATTCCATTCATTCAATTTCTTATCCATTTGCATGTTTGACCTTGAATTCCCCCAGATTATTATGCAGTAATCTTTCATCTGCAATGTCATTCAAACTTTTTGAAAATCATGACACAATCTAAATGATGTCATTTTTTCAAACAGTTTAGCTAGTTGGTCAATCATGATCATCTCCCATTTCTACTGTAAATAGGGCATTAGTTATGATGACCCCGATTTTAACTCACTCAAAACCCATTCACACACAGAATTAAAACTGGGCCCAATGACTCACTTGGACCTTCAGCAATCCCAGTCTGGCTATTATAAATTACATTATCATCATGTATCAAAACAAAAGCATTCATAATGGCGTGTGTCACACTTCAACATTGCAAACTTACTTGCTATAAATCTGATTCTGGAATTTTTGCTTCTCATTGAAAACAGCACTAAAGCACAGTATTAAGTACAAACTAAACTGTGCTTCACTCGAACTATATAACCTTTTTATTATTTTGCACTCTGATCACTGAGACTGAGAAGATAGTCATACGCGCAGGTAGCAACTAAGACCTTGATTGATTTTGGTAAATAGAATATCTAACTATTGCAATGGTTCTTCAGTCTTTGGATAACTGCTTCTTCGGGAATAAAATATCAATTTTAAATGGTTTCAAACACTCTCTCCTCTTTCATTCTCTGCAGGGATTGGATATGCAATCTGTATAGTAGCTCTGTTTGTTTCCTTTTACTACAATACCATTATGGCCTGGGCTCTGTACTACCTCTACTCATCATTTACTTCTGAGCTCCCATGGACCAGCTGTAACAATGTATGGAATACTCAAAACTGTACCAACTACTTCCTAAAAGATAACATCACCTGGACAAAGTACTCCACCTCTCCTGCAGAAGAATTTTATATGTAAGTGCATGTAAGTGGATGCAGCGCTTGGGTCAAGAAAACTCAGCCAAGTTAAGAATCTGTTTTACCAGTCACTCCCAGGAAGCAGGAGTGTACATTGAAAAACACCTCTGATTTCATTTCACCCAATGACTTGTGGCAGTAGTAACCTTTATCATTGTCATTTTAAAAGCAAAGCAGCAGAATCTATTTATCAAAGCTTGACTAAGGTACTCCATCAATAGATTAAGATTTTCACTATTGCTGGCACAGGCATGACTGGCTGAATGGCCTCTTTCTGGGCTGTATGATTCTGTGATTATCCCAAATAGAACATAGCACTTGGGGAATGGTTTGTGGTGGTATTAATTGACGGTAGTGTGCTTTGGGAGACTAGTTATTGTCTCCTTCAGTCTTCCTATCGAGGAACAGCAGGCCCAGTACCATTGAGTGTATTCTGTCGAATTAGCTTGTATGTGTATTTTATAATTATATTCTGCACTACAGGTTATCACAGCTAATTCTTACTAATCTTCACCTGCTCCTTCATAAATCGTGGGTACATTGATCACTCATTGTGATATACTATTGTGATGTATTTCATAGGGGTATTCCACTCATGAAAGCCACAAGCTTCTATTGGGTAAATGGGAAATCTTGCCAAGACATAATTGAAGCCTGGAATGCTACAGGTCAATTATAACAAGAATTTTGTTTTGCAGGGGATTCATTGTCTATGGACACTTGGCCACAATTGCTTTAATATGCTATTTTGGCTCTTCATTTTGTTTTTCAGACTGTTGATATAGCAGGTGCCTGACTTTGGCACTGTTGTGGCTTCATCCGATTACAGCATTTTGATGTACAATAGTGAAATTGTTTAGTGATTTTCCAATCTCTCATGTGAATAGTTATACATGAATCTGTGTTGCAGTCAGCAAGGAAAGTTTGTCCCCTCACTGCTCCGAGTTTCTCACACTAACGATGCTGCAGAGATTTAGTCCTGTGTGTATTCCAAAATTTATAATGGCTCTTAAGTAAAATTATTTTTTCATTCTGTAAAGTTGAGATAACAGGCAACTGCTCCAAAACAAATTACATCCTGGTTCTGAACAGATGTTGAAGTACTTAGTCCATTCAGAGCATCATTTGTGCCTAGGCACAGCTGTAAAAATGTGGATATATTTTAACACAAAACACTCCAATGCTGAGGGCCAAAAGAAGTTTGAATTTTTTTTTAAACCAATGATCAAATCAACAGTGGAGCAAAGAGAGGAAGGATACATAGAAGGCCAGAGTTAGAACAATCTGAATCGGAAATAGGCCTGGAGAAGATTGCAGAGGATATGATAAGGCTATGGAGATGTTTTAAAACAAGAAGGAACAGTGGCATAGTGGTAATGTTGCTGGATTAGTAATCCAGGGGCCCAGTTTAATACTGCAGTGCCATGGGTTCAAATCTGACCACAGCTGCTGCTGGAATTTAAACTCACTTAATTAAATAAATCTGGAATAAAAAGCTCAACTCAGTGGTTCACTATTGCCCCTTTGGGAAGGAATCTGCTGTCCTTACCTGGTGTATATGTGACCCCAGACCCACAGCAATGTGGTTGACTCTTAACTGCCCTCTGAAATAGTCTAGCTAGCCACTCAGTTGTATCAAACTGCTACAGAAAAGTTGAAAAGGAATAAAACTGGGTGGTCAACCCTGTGAAGTCCTCCTCACTAATGTCTGGGGACTTGTGCCAAAATTGGGAGAGCTGTGCCACAGACTAGCCTGACATAGTCATACTCACCGAATCATAACTTACAGCCAATGTTCCAGACTCCTCCATCACCATTCCTGAGGTGGCAACACAGTGATTATATGCAGGAAGTGGCCCTGGAAATCCTCAACATTGACTCTGGACCCCATGAAATCTCGTGGGCAAGGAAACCCCCTGCTGATTATCGCCTACCACCCTCCATGGGCGGATGAATCTGTGCTGCTCCATGTTGAACACCACTTGGAAGAAGCTCTGAGCAAGGGCACAGAATGTACTCTGGGTGGGGGACTTCAATGTCCATCACCAAGAGTGGCTCGGTAGCACCACTACTGATCAAGTTGGCTGGATCTGCCAGACTGGGCCTGCAGCAGGTGGCGAGGGAACCAACATGAAGGAAAATACGATTTGACCTCGCACTCATCAATCTACCTGTCGCAGATACATCTGTCCATTATAGCATTGGGAGGAGTGGCACCACGTCCCATCTTCACACTGAGGACACCCTCCATCATGTTGTCTGGCACTATCACCTTGCTAAATGGGATAGACCCAGAATAGATCTAGCAGCTCAAAACTGGGCATCCATGAGGTGCTGTGGGCTATCAGCAGCAGAATTCAACCACAATCTGTAATCACATGACCCAGCATATCAAGCCAAGGGATCAACCCTGGTTCAATGAGGAGTGTAGGAGCAGCACCAAGCATACCTAAAAATGAAATGCCAAAATGGTGAAGCTACAACACAGGACTACATGCATGCTAAACAACAGAAGCAGCGAGCGATAGACAGAACAAAGCGATACCCGAACCAACGGATCAGATCAAAGTTCTGCAGTCCTGCCACATCCAGCCATGAGTGGCGGTTGACAATTAAACAGTTAACTAGAGGAGGAGGCTCCACAAACATCCTTATCCTTAATGATGGGGGAGTCCAGTAAGTCAGTGCAAAAGATAAGGCTTAAGCATTTGCAACCGTATTTAGCCAGAAGTGCCGAGTGGCTGATCCATCTTGGCTTCCTCCTGAGGTTCCCAGCATCACAGATGATAGTAATCACCCAATTCAATTCACACCATGTGATATGAAAAAATGGCTGAAGGCACTGGATATTGCAAAGTCTATGGGCCCTGACAAGATCCAGGCTACAGTACTGATGACTTATGCTCCAGAACTGGTTGCACCCCTAGTCAAACTGTTCTAGTACAGCTGCAACACTGGCATCTATCTGGCAATGTGAAAAATTGCCCAGGCATGTCCTGTCCACAAAAAGCAAGACAAATCCAATTTGGCTCCATCAGTCTACTGTCGATCATCATCAAAGTGATTGAAGTTGTCAGTGACAGTGCTATCAAGCGGCACTTACTTAGCAATAACCTGCTCACCTTTTGGGTTTTGGCAGGAGCAGTCAGCTCCGGACCTCCTTTACAACCATGGTCCAAACATGAATTCCAGAGGTGAGGTGAGAGTGACTGCCCTTGCCAATAGGGCAGCATTTGACCGAGTGTGGCATCAAGGAGACTTGGCAAAATTGAAGTCAATTGGAATTGGGGGAAAACTCGCCACTGGTTGGAGTCATGCCTAGCACAAGGGAAGATGGTTGTGGTTATTGGAGGTCAATCATCTCAGCTGCAGGACAGCGGGAGGAGGACACTACCCTGAGGAACTCCTGCAGCAACCATCTCCAGCTGCTTTATTAATTACCTTCCCTCCCTTATAAGGTCAGAAGTGGGGATGTTCGCTGCAGGTTGTACAGTGTTCAGTGTCATTTGTGACTCCTCAGACACTGAAGCAGTCAGTGCCTGCATGCAGCAAGACCTGGAAACATTCAGGCTTGGAATGATAAATGGCAAGTAACATTTGTGCCACACAAGTGCCAGGCAATGAACAACTTCAACAAGAGAGAATCTATCTATCTCCCTTGACATTCAATGGCATTACCATTGCTGAATCCCCCACTATCAACATCCTGGGGGTTACCATTGACCAGAAACTTAACTGGAGCAGTTGCATAAATACTGTGGTGACAAGAGCCGGATAGAGTCTGGGAATTCTGCAGCGAGTAACTCAACTGACTGCCCAATGCCTGTCCACCATCTACAAGGTACAATTCAGGAGTGTGATGGAATACTCTCCACTTGCCTGGATGGGTGCAGCGCCAACAACACTCAAGAAACTTGACACCATCCAGGACAAAGCAACCCGTTTGATCGGCACCCAACACCATCTTTAACATTCATTCCCTTCACCACTGACGCACAGTGGCAGCAGTGTGCACCATCTACAAGATGTCTCCTTTGACAGCACCTTCCAAACCTGCAAGCTCTACCACCTAAAAGCACAATGGCAGCAGATGTATGGGAATACCACCACCTGCAAGTTCCCCTCCAAGTCACACAGCATCCTGAATTGGAACTATATCATGGTTCCTTCAGTGTTGCTGGGTCAAAAACCTGGAACTCCCTTCCCAACAGCACTGTGGGTATATCTACACCACATGGACTGCAGTGTTTCAAGAAGGCAGCTCACCACCACCTTCTCAAGGGCAATTAGGGATAGGCAACAAACATGGCCTTGCCAGCAACACTTGCATCCCATGAATGAATAAAAGAAAAGCAGAATTTTGAAAGTAAATGACTGGAGGATGGGGAGCCAATGGAGCTTGACAAGAATAGGATGATGCGTGGGTTGGCCTTAGTACATGATGGAATGTGGCTGTGGAATTTTGCATGATTTGGAGTTTGTACAGGGTGAAGGTTGGGAGGCTGGCAACCAGTATGCTTAAGAGAAGCTGAGCTTGCAAATGAGTGAAAATTCTGTCCCTAATTTCCCCATTGCCCCAAGGTTGAAACATTTGCGGCATCATAGAACTAATTGTAGTCTGTATTTTAAAAATGGCAGCAAAAAGAGCTGATATACTTGTTAGGCTGCAGCGAAAAGTTGGCAGCTAAGAAGATAAAGTGCCACCGGGCGGTGTGGGCATGCAGGGGCTGAAATTCATCTTGGGCAGTTGCCCAAAGCAGGCAATAGCAATTCAGAAATCTGTTTTACACTCTGCCTGATTTCCTTTTCTACTAATGTAAATTTAGAATGGGCTGCTGATTTACGATCACTCTTTTACACTACTACCCAGGACAAACTTCAGCCTTTTGTAAAAACAAAACAGTGAGAGGCAAAGTTTATATTTGGTTGGGAGGAGTTTTGTGTGCTGTATAAACACCACAGATTAGTTGTGATGAATGTCCTGTTTCTCTGCTGTATATTCCATATAATATTTATGAAAGAATTTATAGCATTATAGGGTTTTTTTTTACCCTCTTACTATTGGCTTCCAAATTTCATATTATCCACACAGATGA
This sequence comes from Heterodontus francisci, assembly GCF_036365525.1. Taxonomy (NCBI): domain Eukaryota; kingdom Metazoa; phylum Chordata; class Chondrichthyes; order Heterodontiformes; family Heterodontidae; genus Heterodontus; species Heterodontus francisci. Next base: position 42,354,989 of record NC_090400.1, read on the forward strand.
AGATCATAACATAAACTTATCCTTAGATTCTGAATCAAAATGCTTTGATTTTAAGGAGGCTGACTAAAAACTCCTGCTGAAACAATAATCAGAGCCAAATCAAATTTTAGTTAATTGTTATCAGTTGCCAATCAGAGATGTACCTGAATAAATGTTTGAATTGTCTCCTCCCTTAAGCAAACTGCCTGGCAGTTGAATAATGCTAACCACTTTGTAGTTAGTCAATTAAGCTTAAACATGTTTTCTGTGGGTGAAGCAGGTTTTTAACAAGTGCTAAAGCAACTTGGATTTTGCCTAGGTTGCTTCAACTATTAAACTTTTTAGATTTTTGTAATGCTACATTGAGCAATTTGCTCAACAGTGAATCCATAGCCTGAAAGTTCATTTAGGCTTAGAATGGTATTTTGAAGTGTTAGTTAATTATCTAGAGGTGGAATTATGTACCATCTTAAATATTTTGAGTTGCGAGATAGCTTCTAGCAACACCTGAGAGTACAAGATTTGCTTTATTCCGTTTTTTCAGAAAAGTTCACTTTTGCAGAAACTGATGAGCCTCTTGCTTATGCATTGAAGGATAGGCATTGCACCTCATGGTTATCACCTATGATTCAGTGGGTAGAATTCTCATATCTGAGTCAGAAGGTTGAGGGTTCAAATCCTACTGCAGGCCTTGAGCGCAGTAATTTAGGCTGGCACTCCAATGCAGTACTGAGGGAGTGCTGCACTGTTGGAAATGCTGCCTTTCAGATGAGATGTTAAACCAAGGCCTGGTCTGCCCTCTTGGGTGGATGTAAAAGATGCCATGGCAGTATTTTGAAGAAGACCAGGGAGTTAGCCCAGTGTCCTGGCCAATATTGATTCCTCAATCAACATCACAAAAACAGATTATCTGGTTGTTATCACATTGCAGTTTGTAGGAGTTTGCTGTGTGCATATTAGCTGCCGAGTTTCCCACAACAGTGACTACACTTCCAAAGTGCTTTACAGCCAATGAATTACTTTTTAGACGTTCTGTGATTGTGAAAGAAGCTACATAAATGCAAGTCTTTTATTTTCTTTACCACTGTGATGACTGTTCAGTGGGCTGAGACTCCATTTCACTGATCTAAGAGGGATCCATGCATTTGTGGATGGATGGTGTGTTGCCTCCCTGGTGCCAGGGTCCGGGATGTCACTGAACGGCTGCAGGGCATCCTGAAGGGGGAGGGTGATAAGGCAGAGGTCATTTTACATATTGGTACCAATGACATAGGTAGAAAGAGGGATGAGGTCTTGCATCAAGAATTCAGGGAGTTAGGCAGTAGACTAAAATGCAGGACCTCTCGGGTTGTAATCTCTGGATTACTCCCAGTGCCACGTGCTGGCAAGTATAGAAATAGGAGAATAGCACAGATGAATGCGTGGCTTAAGAGCTGGTGCAGGAGGGAGGGCTTTAGATTCCTGGACCACTGGGACCATTTCTGGGGAAGGTGGGACCTGTACAAGCGGGACGGTCTACATCTGAACCAGAGGGGGACTAACATCCTTGCTGGCGGGTTTGCTAGTGCTGTTGGGAGGAGTTTAAACTAGTTTGGCAGGGGGAGGGGACGCAGACTCCTAGCAGAATAGGGACACAGCTAAGCACAGGAAAGCAAACAAGTCAGAGGGAATACAGCGGAAGTAAGTTTCAAGGGAGTAAGACCAGGATGGAAGGCCTCTACTTTAATGCCAGGAGTATTGCAGGTAAAACGGATGAGTTAAGGGCAATGATTGACACGTGGAATTGTGATATAGTAGCCATCACGGAGACATGGTTGAGGGAGAGGCAGGATTGGCAGCTCAATATCCCGGGATATTGAATCTTTAGGCGAGACAGAGGAGGGGGTAAAAGAGGAGGGGGCATTGCAATATTAGTTAAGGGGTCAGTTACTGCTGTAAGGAGAGATGATATCTTGGAGGGGGCATCAAATGAAGCTTTATGGGTAGAGTTTAGGAATAAAAAAGGGACAGCCACATTGCTAGGTGTTTATTATAGACCCCAGTTGTCAGCGGGAAATTGAGGAGCAAATATGTGCGCAATTTGCAGAGGTGTGTAAAAATAATAGGGTAATTATATTAGGTGATTTCAACTTTCCCAACATTAATTGGGATAGTCATCGTGTTAAGGGCTTAGATGGAGTGGAGTTCTTAAAATGTATATATGAAAACATTTTAGCCCAATATGTAGAGGATCCAACAAGGGAGGGTGCAGCTCTGGACCTAATTCTGGGCAATGAAGCCGGACAGGTGGTTGATGTATTGGTGGGGGAGCATTTTGGTGATAGTGACCATAACATGGTACAATTTAAGCTTGTTATGGAGAAAGTTGCAAAGAAAAGGTTTTGGATTGGGGGAGAGTGAATTTTAGTAAAATAAGGCAGGATCTGGCCAAGGTAGACTGGAAAGAGTTACTTGTCGGGAAATCTACAGAAGAGCAGTGGGGGGCATTCAAAAAGGAAATGGGGAGGGTACAGGCCCAACATGTTCCCTCTAGGGTAATAGGTAGGAGCAACAAGACCAGAGAACCATGGATGACCAGAAACATTCAGGGTATGATGAGAAGGAAAAGAGAGGCTTTTAGCAAATACAAGGAGAGCAAATCAATGGCAGCATTAGTGGAATATAGAAAGTGTAGGATGGAGCTTAAGAAAGCAATTAGGAGAGCAAAGAGGGGATATGAGAAAGCTCCGGCTGGTAAAAGTAGGGAAAATCCCAAGATATTCTATAAGTATATCAATGGGAAGAGGATAACCAGGGAAAGAGCAGGACCCACTAGGGACCAAAGGGGAAATTTGTGGGTGGAGCCAGAGGACATTGGTAGGGTGTTGAATGAATACTTCACGTCTGTCTTCACCCAAGAGAATGAGGATGTAGATTTGGAACTTAGAAAGAGAGACTGTGAGGTTCTTGAGCAAATTGTCATAGGGAGTGACAAGTTATTGGAGGTTTTGGAAGGCTTAAAAGTGGACAAATCTCCAGGTCCAGACGATTTGTGTCCCAGGATGCTGTGGGAGGCGAGGGTGGAGATTGCAGGGGCTCTGACCCTAATTTTTAATTCCTCTCTGGCCACAGGGGAGGTGCCAGAGGACTGGAGAACAGCTAATGTGGTCCCACTATTTAAGAAAGGTTGTAGAGATAAGCCAGGGAACTACAGACCAGTGAGTCTCACGTCAGTGGTAGGGGAACTATTGGAGAAAATTCTGAAGGAGAGAATCTATCTCCACTTGGAGAGGCAAAATTTGATTAGGAATAGTCAGCATGGCTTTGTCAGAGGGAGGTCATGCCGAACAAATTTGATTGAATCTTTTGAGCATGTGACCAGGTGTGTAGGTGAGGTTAGTTCAGTTGATGTGGTTTACATGGATTTCAGCACAGCCTTTGACAAGGTCCCACATGGGAGACTTATCAAGAAAGCAAATGCACATGGGATACAAGGTAACTTGATAAGGTGGATTCAAAATTGGCTTAGCTGTAGGAGACAGAGAGTGATGACAGACGGCTGTTTTAGTGACTGGAAGCCAGTGTCCAGTGGCGTACCACAGGGATCTGTGCTGGGTCCCCTATTGTTTGTCATTTATATAAACGACATAGATGACTATGTGGGGGGTAGGATCAGTAAGTTCGCAGATGATACAAAGATTGGCCGAGTGGTTAACAGTGAGGTGGAATGTCTTAGGTTACAGGAAGATATAGACGGGATGGTCAAATGGGCAGAAAAGTGGCAGATGGAATTTAATGCTGAAAAGTGTGAGGTGATACACTTTGGAAGGAGTAATGTGACACGGAAGTATTCAATGAATGGCCTAACACTGGGAAGTTCCGAGGAACAAAGGGACCTTGGCGTGTTTGTCCATAGATCTCTGAAGGCAGAAGGGCAGGTTAATAGGGTGGTGAAAAAGGCATATGGGACACTTGCCTTTATCAATCGAGGCATAGATTACAAAAGCAGGGAGGTCATGTTGGAGTTGTATAGAACTTTGGTAAGGCCACAGCTGGAGTACTGTGTGCAATTCTGGTCGCCACATTATAGGAAGGATGTGATTGCATTTGAGGGGGTGCAGAGGCGATTCACCAGGATGTTGCCTGGAGTGGAACATTTAAGCTATGAAGAGAAGTTGGATAGCCTTGGGTTGTTTTCACTGGAGCAGAGAAGACTGAGGGGTGACCTGATCGAGGTGTACAAGATTATGAGGGGCATGGACAGGGTGGATAGGGAGCAGCTGTTCCCTTTAGTTGAAGGGTCAGTTACGAGGGGACACAAGTTTAAGGTGAGGGGCGGGAGGTTTAAGGGGGACTTGAGGAAGAACTTTTTTACCCAGAGGGTGGTGACGGTCTGGAATGCCCTGCCTGGGAGGGTGGTAGATGCAGGTTGCCTCACATCCTTTAAAAAGTACCTGGATGAGCACTTGGCACGTAATAACATTCAAGGGTATGGGCCAAGTGCTGGCAAATGGGATTAGGTAGACAGGTCAGGTGTTTTAATGCATCGGTGTAGACTCGATGGGCCGAAGGGCCTCTTCTGCACTGTACTAATCTGTGATTCTGTGATTTGTGGTCTGTCTTTCTCTCAGACAGAAACACACACACGCATGAATGTAACAAACAAATGTATACAGGGTGAGCTATGTACCTATGGTCTGAATAAGAAGCTTGCTATATTTTAAAAGTATGAACATTCTCAGCTTATGAGGCTTAACGAGAAAAGATGAGCTAATATGCAAAGAGGTAATAAATTGTGTTTTTATTATTTTTCAGAACCAATGGGTGCAGGGAAATTGATTATATATTGCTCACTCATATATTTCATACAAATAAACCAGTTCATGTTTTGAAGCTCTTTCTTTTCTCAGTACAGCTTAGTAAATCAAGAAGAATTCACCCAGTGACACATTACATTTTAGTAGCCAATATGCAGAGTAAAGGTTCTCTGTTACGATCAATGAATTGTATCATTGATTAACTAGATAATGGGCAGAAAAGGTGCACTCCAGATTATAGGGGACGTGAGCTTCATTTATGGGAGTAACAATTAATGCTGAAATTACCTTTCCTAAAAAAAAAAGCAAAAATTGTGCCAGCATTAAATAACACAACACTATACTAAAATTTAGACAAATAATTCTGGTGACAGTCTATATCTGAGCATTAAACTGTCTTTTCACATTACAACAGCCTGCTTTGTATTTTTACCATTTCTATTTTTATGAAACTCAAAACAACAATCCTTTTAACTTTTAGAATTCTGAAATCCAGGTGAGGCAGGAGATGAGACGAGGAGGAACCATTCTAATTGACAGGGCTAAGTGTTTCCAGCATCCTAACTACAATGCACCGATTTCAATCCCAGATGAATTAACTTGCCTCCATTACTTTTTTTCTTCTTCGTTCATGGGATGTGAGCAGCGCTGGCAAGGTCAACATTTGTTGCCCATCCCCGATTGCCCTTGCAAAGGTGATGTTGAGCTGCCGTCTTGAACCGCTGCAGTCCATGTGGTGTACATACACCCACAGTGCAGTTAGGGAGAGAATTCCAGGATTTTGACCCAGAGACAGTGAAGGAATGGCAATATAGTTCCTAGTCAGGATGGTGTGCGACTTGGAGGGAAACTTGCAGATAATGGTGTTCCTATGCATCTGCTACCCTTGTTCTTCCAGCGATTGAAGGTCGTGGATTTGAAAGGTGCTGTCAAAGAAGACTTGGTGTGTTGCTGCAGTGTATCTTGTATATGGTACACACTGCTGCCACTGTGCACCAGTGATGGAGGGAGTGAATGTTTAAGGTGGTGGATGGGGTGCTGATCAAGCAAGCTGCTTTGTCCTGGATGGTGCTGAGCTTCTTGAGTGTTATTGGTGCTGCGCTCATCCAGGCAAGTGGAAAGTATTCCATCACAGTCCTGACTTGCACTTTGTAGATGTTGGACAGGCTTTGAGGAGTCAGAAGGTGCGCTACTCATCACAGAATTCCCAGCCTCTAGCCTGCTCTTGTAGCCACAGTTCAGTTTCTGGTCAATGGTAACCTGCAGATTATTGATGGTGAGGAATTCAGCGATGGTAATGTCATTGACATCAAGGGGATGGTTAGATTCTCTTGCTGAAGATAGTACTTGTGTGGTGTGTTTGTTACTTGCCACTTAACAGCCCAAGTCTGAATATTGTCCGGGCCTTGCTGCATGCGGGCACAGACTGCTTCAGTATCTGAGGAGTTGTGCATGGTACTGAACACTGTGTAATAATCAGTGAACATCTCCACTTTTGACATTATGATGGAGGGAAGGTCATTGATGAAGCAGCTGAAGATGGTTGAGCCTAGGACGCGACCCTGAGGAACTCCTGCAGTGATGTTCTGGGACTGAGAGGATTGGCCTTCAATAACCAAAAAGGAGCAAGCTTCAGCTGTGAGTCAGCCTATTAGAATGTGTGTGATGCCTCTTCTTGGAGGAGAGAGAATGGGGGAAGGTAAAACCAGCACTGTTTGGCCCACAATACCTACTGGTAGTCATTACTTAATGGCATTAATTAATAATTCAAAGGCTCAATTAAACCTGTCCTGGAATTCAGCTGAAGGAGTATGTTGAGTAGTAACCACCTTGTAGAGGAAGGGGAATGCGATATTGTAAGTAAAAACTATCCTGGGAACCTTGGTACTGACGTCAATGATCATTTTGTTGCAAATTTATGTTTGAAAATATTATTGTAATTTGTGACCTTTATTTTCATTGCAGTCGCCAAGTACTTCAGGTTCACCGATCGCACGGACTGGAGGACTTGGGTGGCATCAGCTGGCAGTTAGCACTTTGCCTGTTCTTTATATTTGTTGTGGTGTATTTCAGTATTTGGAAAGGTGTAAAGACTTCTGGAAAGGTAGGTGGAGCTAAATCATGTGAAAGAGAGAATGTTGGCTTGTCCTTGTCAATAATGCATCAGGAGTCTACTATTGTCCAGGCAAAAATGGCGTACCTATTGCTACCTTGGTAAATTAAATATACAGTAATACACTGAATAACTGGATACAGGGCTAGCAATTAACAAGATCAGTGTTGCTTTTGAACATTCCTTTTATGGGCCTTGGTTCAGATGTTTTGGTCCACTCTACTAATTTACTTGGTGAGATTTGGCACATTTAGAAGCGACATCTTTAATTTTTGATTCTCACATTGCTATTCTAATAGCACATGTGGACATCGACACCTGAAGTTGTGCAGATTCTCCTTTAAAGAATATCTAAAAAATTATTAATTCTGTTCAGTGAAGCAAATCATTAGAAATCTACGGACAACAGGTGCATTTGTTCTGTATAATCATCTCCGAGACCAAAAATAGTGTTATTAAGCAGTTATTGTTTTCAATAAACTGGGAACATTTATAGAAACTGATTCAGGTAACAGCCCTGTAGAAAGAATACTTGCTACCTTTTCTTCCAGAGGTTCCCATTTCTTTTGCTGCCAGAAGATCCTCATGTTTCTGTTTTGCACTGCTTTCCTATCACATCAGTGGTGTAATTTCTTGGAATAAAAACAAGAAATGCTGGAAATACTCAGTGGGTCTGGCAGCATCTGTGGAGAGAGAAGCAGAGTTAACGTTTCAGGTCTGTGACCCTCCTTCAGAACTAGCAAATATTAGAAATGTGAAAGGTTTTAAGCAAGTAAAGCAGGGGTGGGGCAAGAGATAACAAAGGAGAAGGTGTAGATAGGACAAGGTCACAGAGAATAACCAACCAGAAGGGCATGGAGCAAAGGCAAACAATATGTTAATGGTGTGTTGAAAGACAAAGCATTAGTACAGATAGGGTGTTAACGGACTGAAAACTGAAAAGCCGCAAGTACAAACATGAAAAAAAAATAGTGGGTAAGCAAACTGAACAAACTAAGATGAAATAAAATAAACACAAAAAATATATTTAAAAAAAAGAAAAAATAACTAAAAATAAAAGTAAAATGGGGGGCCCGTCATGCTCTGAAATTATTGAACTCAATGTTCAGTCCGGTAGGCTGTAGTGTGCCTAATCGATAAATGAGATGCTGTTCCTCGAGCTTGCATTGATGTTCACTGGAACACTGCAGCAATCCCAGGATAGAGATGTGAGCATGAGAGCAGGGGGGAGTGTTGAAATGGCAATCAACCGGAAGCTCGGGGTCATGCTTTCGGACTGAGCGGAGATGTTCCGCAAAGCGGTCACCCAGTCTGCGTTTGGTCTCCCTACTGTAGAGGAGACCACATTGTGAGCAGCGAATACAGTACACCACATTGAAAGAGGTACATGTAAATCGCTGCTTCACCTGAAAGGAGTGTTTGGAGCCTGGGATAGTGAGGAGAGAGGAGGTAAATGGGCAGGTATTACACCTCCTGCGATTGCAAGGGAAGGTGCCGTGGGAAGGGGACGAGGTGGTGGGGGTAATGGAGGAGTGGACCAGGGTGTGACGGAGGGAATGATCCCTTCGGAATGCTGATGGGAAGGGAGGGGAAGATGCGTTTGGTAGTGGCATCATGCTGGAGGTGGCGGAAATGGCGGAGGATGATCCTTTGGATATGGAGGCTGATGGGGTGGAAAGTGAGGACAAGGGGAACCCTGTCGCGGTTCTGTGAGGGAGGGGAAAGGGTGAGGGTAGAGGTGTGGGAAATGGGCCGGACACGGTTGAGGGCCCTGTCAACCACAGTGGGGGGGAATCCTCGGTTGAGGAAAAAGGAAGACATATCAGAAGCGCTGTCATGGAAGGTAGCATCATCAGAGCAGATGAAGAAACTGGGAGAATGGAATGGAGTCCTTACAGGAGGCAGGGTGTGAAGAAGTGTAGTTGAGGTAGCTGTGGGAGTCGGTGTAATTTCTTGGACTTGATCAGGGTTGATATAATCAGCAGAGACTTTAAGTTCAACAGTCCCCAATGTCTAATTCTAAGTGTATGATTTCAACAGTGACATCTATTGTATTATCTCTTTCTAGACTAATACAAACAAAGCTGAAGGGCAGGTATAAAGGTTTAGAACGCAGAGCTTTAATGGAGACTTGCTGTTGCTTCAGCTTACACGTGCTAACTGACTGTGATATTGCATCACTTCCTGTGATATACATATTAGCATAAACATATATTTAAATGATTATATTTAACATACTAACAAATACAGTATCTCAACAACATCCCCTCCCCAGAAGAGGTCCAAAGCTCAGTCTTTCTGGTCACTGCAGATGCTCAGACTGTTTTGTAGGGACCAACTCTGCCGTTGATTCTCTGACAATTCCGGTCTCTGTTTGTCACTTACTCAAATATGCACCAACCTAGATCTACAACATACTTGACCCTATCTGTTGTGCAGTAGTGTTGACTGTGCCTCCAGTAAATTCATATCATGATTACAAATGACCATGGATCTTGGCTGTTCACAGCAACACTTAATTTGGCTAGACCAAATTAATCTGGATTTGGACTCAAGTAACTTCATTTTATGTTTCTTTGAAATTGCCATCTTTGGCCCAAAACATGCTTTCTATTTCCAGAAAAACAAAACCTTAAGTGAAACTATATGAAAATGATCCCATGGGAATTGTAATTTATTAACAGAGGCAGATCATATGTTGAAAATCTTGGACTCCTGATCAGAGATGGAACTAACACTTCATTGCGATTGCTAAAGTTTGGTTTCCCTTTTTATGCCGAATACTTATTTTCCATTTTTAAGTCTACAATATCAATCATGGAGAACCTCTCTTCTGCATCTGCCTCAAGTTGACATTTATGATGCTTTCATTTGCCCCACTCGCAACTATTTTATTACCAAATTTCCAAATCTTTTCAATTTTGTTTTAAATATTTTATCACTAGGCATCCAATTCTGTTTAAAAATGCTGCAAAAATGTCAATTTTAAATTCACTTCCATATATTTCTCCAGTTCCATTAAGTTCTGTACAAAAAAAATTCCCAAGTTAGCCACACAAATATCTCCATTGTAAAGTTATTAAGCAGGATGAATGTACACTACTGGTAATCCAATTTTTATTGAAACTTGAATAATCACATGCTTGAAATAGTTGTTGCAATTCAAATTTTAGTTGTTTGAAAAGGCTGATATTCACAAAGTGACAAAGGGAAAAACTCCCATTTACCTAGTGTCTTTCATGACTCGGGAAGCTCTAAAGTGCAGAAGTGCTGCAAAACAGTTCAAACTCAGGATCTTGTTCTGGAGTTTGATCTTGGCGGAGTTGGGGATGTGGTGCAAAGCCTCTGCTTGCACCAAATAAGACCATTGGCACAGGATGGGGTAGACCTGGGGTCAGAAATTTCCTGCATCTGGAGATATCACATCAATGACCTCTGAAGGACCAGGCAGTGAAACCAAGTATGTAGGCTTCTGAATAGTGGATGTGGGGACCGCCTTGGAATCCAGGCCAGATATATGAAAGCACACTTTTTAACAGCAGATTTCTAGGCATACTCCTTACAAAAAGGACCATGGGGACAGCCCTAATTTTCCGAAGTTGAGGTGTTGTGGGGTGGCACTGTAAGGGCCCAGTCCTCCCCTCTGCTGTATCATGTCTGGTGAGATTGGAGGGGTTGGGGGTAAAAGAGGAAACCTGGATTTAATCTCCATGTCATTGAGGACCTGACCTCGGTTCGATGTTATGGATAGTCTTCAAAACCCAGGCACCTTGATATTGGTGGAGGAAGAATTCGTCAGAAGAAGTCATTCCAGGGCATTTGCAGACATTATATCAGATAGTAAATTGCACTGTTACTCTGGAAAACTATTTAACCAGCGGGAGTTGAACAAGGAGGCACAGATTCAAATGAGCAATAGGCAACATTAGGATTGATATCATCAGGTTCTTTTCACAGTTCAGTTTGACTTTTGAGCAGAGTGGTGGATACATGAAACCCTGGTATCATTTTGGAAACCGTTGGATGAGGATGAAGGGGATTGCAGGGTTTTTCTGGATGAATGAATTCCGGTGGGCCAGTTGGCCTTTTGTCAACTTGTGACTGTTATCCAGCTCCTCTTGGTAGCCAGTTCAGAGTGGCACTGGCTGCTTCCTGGAGCAGGATGTGCTGTCTTGCCTGTAGCTGGTGTCCCAACAATGTTCTGACCTTGACTCTAATGGTGTAAATGAGTCCCCTGCCAAGAGATGGCCACAGTCAGACTTTTATTTGTGCTGCAGAACAAGATTCAAAGGTCACCCATGCTTTGAAAAATGAACTCGTGTCCTGCGCTGCTGCCCTGTTCTGAGGCAGCATGAATTACAGTCCGTGTCTGCACTGAAGCATGCATTCAAAGAATTCTAATTCCCAGGAACCCTGTCCCCCAGCTAAACAAAGCACTGCTCCCACCAGTACAGTGGGACCTGCACCAGCATGGACAATATAATCAAGTTATAAATGATTCTGGTCAACTGGGAAGTTTCACAGCAGTGAGTCTGTTCAGTTGCAATATTTCGGGCACACACACAGAAAGCATGTTGCCTTTTTATTTTTAAAACTGCCTATATTTTTTATTGCTTCTGCAGGTTGTGTGGGTAACAGCCACTCTCCCCTATATTGTACTGTTTATTCTCTTGGTGCGGGGTGCCACTCTGCCTGGGGCATGGCGAGGAGTCCTCTTCTACCTTAAGCCTGAATGGAGCAAACTGCTTACCACCCAGGTGAGTCAGCCAGGGCCAGACTGGCCCTAACTTTCATACTGCTGGTTTACTACTTTTCAGATCCTCTGTGACCTACCTGGCAGCCACGGTATGTCACTGCATAATCTCTGTGGTTCAATGACTAAAGACTGTTGAAACACTATAAAATTAACTGTGCTATACAATACTTGTATAATGATGACTTTGGAACCATGACACTGACAGAGCATTGTATCAAGTTTCTTTCAGTGAAAGAGACATAAGCAATGTGCATTGTATCAGGGTGTGGTAGTAACATAGAATGCCCCTGTAGGAAAAAAGTGAAATCTCCCACTCTCAAAACTTCTTTCCCTCCTCAACCTCTGTCTGTATTTTCTTCTCTCCTGAAGGAGTTGATTTATGCTGTGGTGTAGTTCCACAAGCATCAACTGCCACTTCTCTCCAACTGGTACCTCACCCGAATGGTCAATCTTCATATGTGATGCTGGAGACTGAGGTGACTTGACTGTGGAGAAACTGACATGCTTATTCACGTTTTTCCAGAAATTCAGGTTATCTCACTAAATTCCCTCGCGCACAACAGAATCTCTTTTCCCTCATATCTCCCCATTTCTTGAATGCATTGACTATTACTGAAGTACTGTTCTGTGGTACTTTGTCCAAGTGGCAATTAGTTTGGAGACCAGTTACCAGTGGTGTCCTATAGGGATTGCTGTTGGGACCTTTTCTCTTTATTTAATAAATATAAATACATTCAGAGGACTCTCTGTGCTGCTTGTCTGCACTGAGTGCTGCTGGAGGGCACAAAGTGTGAAGAAGGGAGTTTGGTAAGTGAGGGAGTTCGGTGAGGAGGGGACCTATAAATTAATTAAGAGAAAATAAATTTTATTAAATTAACACAATATAGATGGCAGGACAGGTGATGAGACGTAGCTGCAGTATATGGGAACTCCTGGATGCCACGGCAATCCATGGCAGACGTGTCCGTAGTAAGTGCCTGCGGCTTGAGGAGCTTCGGCTCAGATTCGTTGAGCTGGAGGTCAGGCTGCAGAACTGATGCATCAGGGAGGGGGAAAGTTACCTGGACGCTTTGTTCCAGAAGGCAGTCCCACTCCTTAGGATAGGGTCATCTGTTTTGGTCAATGGTCAGGGACAGGAGGGTGTGACTGCAAGTCAGGTAGGTAAGGGGATCGGGAAGGTGGGAGTGGAGGAGCCTCAGCCCTTGCAGTTGAGCAACAAGTTTGTGGTTCTTGCAGCTTGTATGGACAAGAGCGAGGGCTGTAGTGTGGATGAGCAGACTGACCATGGCACCATGGTACAGGAAGCTGTTCAAGTGAGGGGAGCAAAAAGGTAAGTAACGGTAGTAGGGGCAGTATAGTGAGGGGGATTGGCACTCTTCTCTGCAGCAAAGAGCGAAAGTCCAGAAGGCTGTGTTGCCTGCCTGTTGCCAGGGTTTGGGACATCTGCTCAGGGCTGGAGAGGAACCTACAGTGGGGGGAGGAGGATCTAGTAGTCGTGGTCCATGTAGGTACCAACAACATAGGCTGGACAAGGAAAGAGGTTCTGCATAGTCCGTTTGAAGAGCTAGGCACCAAATTAAGAAGCAGAATCTCCAAAGGTAATAATTTCTGGATTATTACCTGAGCCATGTGCAAATTGCAGTAGGGCAAATAAGATTAGAGAAATGAATGTGTGGCTCAAAGACTGGTGTGGTAGAAGTGGGTTCTGGTTCATGGGGCACTGACACCAGTACTGGGAAAAGTGGGGCCTGTACCATTGGGACGGTCTACACCTGAACTGTGCTGGGATCGGTGTTCTAGCAAGTTGCATAACTAGGGAAGTAGAGAGGGTTTTAAACTAAATAGTGGGAGCAAGGGATCAAATTTGGGAAAAATGTGGTAAATCAGAGAGTAGAGATGAGGCAAGAGAGAAAGGTATTAATATGGGAAAAGATAAATAGACCATGACAGGAAGGGACAGTGATTACAAATCAAAGAGTAAATCAGCAGGCAAGGCTAGAGGTTACAAAATAATAAAAGGACAGAACTAAAGGCCCTGTATCTGAATGCACGTAGCATTCGAAACAAAACAGATGAACTGATCGTGCAAAGAAATAAGTACGATCTGATAGCCATTACAGAGACGTGGCTGCAGGATGGCATAGATTGGGACCTGAATATTGAAGGATACTGAATATTTAGGAAGCTAGGAAAAGGTGGAGTGGTGGCTCTGTTAATTAATGATGGTATTAGCACATTGGAGAGGGTTGACCTAAGTTCAGGAAACCAGGATGTAGAAGCGGTTTGGATCGAGATAAGAAATGATAAAGGCAAGAAGTCACTTGTGGGAGTATTGTACAGGCCCCCTAACAGTAACCACATGGTAGGACAGGGTATAAAGGAAGAAATAATGGGTGCTTGTCAGAAAGATATGGTGATAATCATGGGGTATTTTAATCTACATATAGTTAGGGAAAATCAGATGGACAAAAGTCACCTAGATGAGGAGTTCATAGAGTGTTTTCCAGATAGTTTCTTAGAATAGCATGTTCTGGAGCCAACCAGAGAGCAGGCTATACGAGACCTGGTATTGTGCAATGAGATAGGATTAATTAATGATCTCATAGTGAAGGCGACTCAAGGCAGCAGCGATTATAATATGATTGAATTTTGCATTCATTTTGAGGGAGAGAAGAGTGGGTATAAGACTAATATTTTAAACTTAAATAAGGGCAATTATGAGGACATGAAAGCAGAGCCAGAAAAAGTGAACTGGCAAAGTAGGTTAAGGAATAGGTCAGTAGAGATGCAGTGGCAGACATTTAAGGGGATATTTCAGGAAACACAGAATAGATACATTCCAATGAGAAAGTAAAATTCTAAGGGGAGGACCCACCATCCGTGGTTAACTAAAAAAGTTACAGATAGTATCAAACTTAAAGAAAAAGCAAATAATTGCGCAAAGATGGGTGGCAGGTCGGAAGATTGGACAGAATATAAAAAGCAACAAAGAACGACTAAAAGATTAATAAGGAGGAAAAAATTAGAGTACGAGAGGTCATAGCAAGAGTTTCTGTGGATATTTAAAAAAGAAGAGAGTTAACAAAGTGAACTTTGGTCCTATAGAAAGTGAGTCTGGGGAATTAATTAGGGAAAATAAGGAGACGACAGATTTTGCATCGGTCTTTACCATAGAGGATACAAGTAACATCCCAGAAATAGCTGAAAATCAGGAATTGGAAGAGAGGGAGGGGCTCAAGAAAAGTACAATCACCAGGAAAGTGGTAATGAGCAATTTTTTGGAGCTGCGGGCTGACGAGTCCCCCGGTCCTGATGGATTTCATCATAGGGTCGTAAAAGAAGTGGCTAGTGAGATAGTTGATGCGTTAGTTTTGATTCTCCAAAATTCCCTAGATTCTGGGAAGTTTCCATTAAATTAGGAGGGAGACCGAAAGCAGGAAACTACAGGCCAGTTAGCTTAACATCTGTCGCAGGGAAAATGTTAGAAGCTATTATTAAAGACATTTCCACAGGGCACTTAGAAAACTTCAAGGTAATCGGGCAGAGTCAACATGGTTTTGTGAAAGGGAAATCATGTTTAATCAATTTATTGGAGTTCTTTGAAAACGTAGCATGTGCTATGGATAAACGGGAACTGGTGGATATATTGTACTTAGATTTCCAGAAGGCATTTGATAAGGTACCACATCAAAGGTTATTGAAAAAATAAAAGCTCATGGTGTAGGGGGTAACATTTTGGCATGGATAGAAGATTGGCTAGCTAACAAAAAACAGAAAGTAGGCATAAATGGGTCATTTTCTGGTTGGCAAGATGTAACGAGTGGTATGCCACAGGGATCTGTGCTGGGGCCTCAACTTTTTACAATTTATATAAGTGACTTGGATGAAGGGACCGAAGGTTTGGTTGCTAAATTTGTTGAAGACAGAAAGATAGGTAGGAGAGTAACTTGTGAAGAGGACATAAGGAGGCTACAAAGAGATATAGATAGATTAAGTGAGTGGGAAAAGATCTGGCAAATGGAGAGTAATGCGGGAAAATGTGAAATTTTCCATTTTGGCAGGAAGAATAAAAAAGAAGCATATTATCTAAATGGTGAGAGATTGCAGAGCTCTGAGATGCAGAGGGATCTGGGTGTTCTAATGCATGATTTGCAAAAGGTTAGTATACAGGTACGGCAAGTAATTAGGAAAGCTAATAGAATGTTATCATTTATTACGAGGGGAATTGAATACAAAACTAGGGAGGTTATGCTTCTGTTATACAGGGCATTGGTGAGACCGCATCTGGAGTACTGTGTACCATACTGGTCTCCTTATTTAAGAACGCATGGAAGCAGTTCAGAGAAAGTTTACTAGACTAATATGGAATGGGTGATTTGTCTAATGAGGCAAGGTTGGACAGGCTAGGCTTGCATCCGCTGGAACTTAGAAGAGTAAGAGGTGACTTGATTGAAACATATAAGATCCTGAGGGGTCTTGACTGGGTGGATGTGGAAAGGATGTTTCCCCTTGTGGGAGAATCTAGAACTAGGGGTCACTGTTTAAAAATAGGGGGTCACCCATTTAAGACAGAGATGAGGAGAAATTTTTTCTCTCAGAGGGTCGTGAGTCTTTGGAATTTTCTTCCTCAAAAGGTGGCGGAGGCAGAGTCTTTGAGTATTTTTAAGAAAGAGGTAGATAGATTCTTGATAAGCAAGGGGGTGAAAGGTTATTGGGGGTAGGCGGGAATGTGGAGTTGAGGTTACAATCCGATCAACCATGATTTTATTGAATGGGGGAGCAGGCTCAAGGGGCCGAGTGGCCTACTCCTGCTCCTAATTCGTATGTTCATTCATGACCTAAATGTAGGTGTTCCAGAAATGATTTGCAGTTTGCGAATGATACCAAGATGCGTGCAAGTGTTAGAATTGTAGATGGTGCTCAACTACTGCGAACAGAACTCAGTGTGTTGGGGAAATGAGGCTGTGTTGGGCAAACTATGTTTAACTTAGAAATATATGGTGTGTTATACATGTGGGAAATTCCAGAGCTAAATTATACATACACCCTGCATGGACAGAATTAAAGCCATTGGTGAAAGAAAGAGATCTGCACCATGGTTTAAATCAATCTCTGAAGGTTCATGTCCAATGCCGTGAAGTATAGCTAAAACCAACCTAATTCTCGGTTGTATTGACAGGACAGTTCACTATAAAAGAAATTGTCGTTTTACAACGCCTTGGTTAGGCTTCAGTTAAAACAGTTTTGCTCTCTTCACATGGTGAGGGATATTGAGGCTTTGGAAACTGTGCAGAAGAGGGCCACAAGATTAATTCACAGTATAACATACCTTAGTTATCCAGATGGCTGGGTCTGTTTACTTTAGAAAAGCTGGGATTTTGGGAACAATTTGATGAAGATTTATAAAATATGAAAGAAATAGACTGTATTTATGCAGACCAAGTGTTTTAACTGGATAGGTCAAGGAGGTCTATGTCTCATTCTTACAAGTGAGGGCATAACAACATTAGATGTTAGGCAGTTTTTCATTTCTCAGAGAATAATGTATGTGGAATAGATTTCCAGCTCATGTGATGGGTGCTGATTTGCTGTATTCCTTCAAGCGAGAGCTGGAACTGTTTCTGTTTGGGGCAAATACAATAGCTAGCTACCCTGTAATATAAATCAGGGCTAATATGATCTGCTGGACTAGTTTCAGTTGTCTTGGAGGGTTGAAGAGGAATGTTCCACTTTTTATACCTGCCCCCCCCCCTAATCAGCCTGGGTATTAAATCTTTTTTTCACTTCTACCAGCAGATTACATGGCTGAGTGGGTAGGGAATGCCTGTATTGTGATGCATAAGGTATCGCAACTATATGGGACAGGTTGGATGGACCAATGGGTCTTTTCCTGTCTGTAACTTTTGTACGTTTGGATTATTTATGTGCCAGCAGGCAATTTGACTGTGGAGGTCATGACAGCCAAGCCTAATCCTCTTCTTCCCTGACATCCACTCAGAAAAGATCACCAACATAATCCCTTTAATTCAGTTCTTAAAGGGAACTGAGTACCGACATATCTTTAATGGTCAGATTGCAATAACACACAAATTTTGTCCTGGAACAGGCGTAAGATTTTCATGTATTTGGGGATGTTGACTAGTCCTGGACCCACAAGGTACAGACTCTGGTAATCTTATGTCAAAATAGAGAATTTATTAAGCATAGCAATGATTTACAATGCAATACTTAATGTCAGTCGTTACAGAGTGAAAACTTCGGTTCTTGCTTCCCGAGTCGCTGTGGCACAGTCTTCTCTCCAAGTGTTCTGTTGACTGTAGTCTAAATTCTTCATGTTTGTGTGCATTGATGTTTCTCAACCTCCTTCTTTTATCCTTCTCCATAGCTTCCTTCAAATCATATTAGTTCATATTCCAACATAGCTTATGATTGGTCAGAGTTGATGTCATTACTCATAAATTATCTCTCTCTCTGCAAGCAGGTACACATTAACAAATGGTTCCTGCTTATTTTAACAAGTTCTTACCAAAGTTTACAATAATCCATATTAATTATCTTATCTCAAGGCCATTTCTGCTATTGTACTACAATAGACATACTAAGCTGAATTTTATTCGGGCGCCATGCTCCATGATGGTGCCCTTTGAACTCGGCGGGGTGCCTGCATTCAGGATATTTCACGCGGGGGCTCATTTAAATAGTGGGGGCGGTGCACCTTCCCCCGATGACGTGTAGGGGCGGCCTCTGTGTCCCCGGCAATGGCGTCCGGCACCACCGGGCAGGTGCTGGCACCATTTTTAAAGGGCTTTCAGCCCTTAGAATTACTTTAAATTTTTAAACGGGAAGCAATATTAAATTTTTATTGAACAACACAAAATATGTGGATGGCCCTTCTCCAATGCCCCAATGGTCATTTCAATGCCCGAAATGACCAACACATTCCTTTTTCCCTACTCGAATGTTATCCCCTAAACTTATAACATTTGGCCAATAACCCCTTTCCACCATCCCCACATCCAATAGAAATTGATTTCCCTGCTCCTCCACCCTTCCCGCCCTGAAATTTTTATTACTCCCCCCTCCCACCAGGTTCTCGCCTTGGAACTCCATGCGGAGTTCTGAAGGCGCACGGGGACCGTAAAATCGGTGTGGGATGGCAAGTAAGTTTATTTGAATATATTTAATGGCAATCTACATATGGAGATGAAGGGCCCACCCCTGACCTGTGGCATTGAGGGGCCGGTAAAATTCAGCCCACTGTGTTTCACAATCTTTGCTACACAGCATACAAATATACATTTCATAAAGCAAACTTAATTTCAGACATAAGGTATACAATTTAACCATAATGTAATGTATTGATACACATAGTACAAAGTATAACCACTCACTAGCATAACCGTATCATTTCCTAAAAGCATCTCAGTTTAAAATATAGCAACTCATGCTTCCTGCAGCAGACCACAACCTCCACAATTTCATTTAAGCAATACAGTAAAAACAAATAAACAAACATAGCAGTTATTAACCCCTTAGTTCCTACACAGGAGACCACAAACTAATTAAAGCCTCAGCTATCACTTTGTGCTTTAATTGGTCATCTGTTCTGTCACAGAATGGACAATACAACTGGAGCTCTGATGTAATCCATTATAGACCTTACATGAACACATTTGCAACAAGTCTGCCTGTTTGCTTTTTCTCTTGCACAAAGCAGTCCATCGCTCAGTTCAAAGAACTGGAAGTCTTTGTAGGGAAGAGATAGAATCCCTGAGGTTGTAAATCATTCATTACTACTGTTTACAATGTTTGTGATAAAAGACTTTTGCTTTTACAAGCAATTCATCCTCCTTCCTGTCCCTCAATATATATTGACTATAATGATGTACAGAAATAAGCGGTAAACTTTAACAGTGTTTTGAATAGCTTCTGTTCTTGTGTTTCCAGGTGTGGGTGGATGCAGCAGCACAGATTTTCTTTTCACTTGGCCCGGGATTTGGTGTCCTCTTGGCGTTTGCCAGCTACAACAAATTCAACAACAACTGTTACAAGTCAGTCTCATAAACAATGTGTGAATTACATTTCAGCAAGTTATCTTGTTAGTCTTGCAACTATCGTTAGAATTATTTCCAATTTTTCATTTTAGCTGAAGGTTGGCTCCCTGTAGGTTTGAGCATGTCAATCCAGGAAAATTAAAAAAAAAATTCCTCTTTTAGAACCCAGTGTTGGGATCAAAATCAGGGCCGGATACAGGGTGAAGTTCTGCCCTAATATCCTTAAAGGTGCACCCACTTACTGCACAGGTTTTGTGCTGAATTGAGTGTGTTTTCATGCAGTGAATACACACTCACTAAGATCTTGGTTAAAGGGCCGTTATTGCAACAGAGTAAATGAAGATATTCATTCCATCTATTTAGGCTAGATTTGAACTCTGTCCCACAGGTGATGGGATGATGCTAACTTACAGCACCTGTCAATCAGGAACATCATTAGGATTTTGATATAAAGTGTATCATTGTAATTAGAATTATAAAACGTACTGTTGAATGGCAAAATTCAATACACACTTTTTGGATGGGTACTAAAACAAAAGCAAAATACTGCAGATGCTGAAGCTAAAATAAAAAAACAAAAAATTCTGGAAATATTCAAGTCAGGCAGCATTTGCGGAGAGAAACAGAGTTAAGGGCCAGGATTTAACTATAGGTGGATGGGAGCCGTCGGTGGCGAACCCACTTCCACCTCACCTGGGGATCTGACCCATATTTTTCAATTGTTGTGAGGCAGGACTTCCACCTGCTTGAGGTAGGAAGTCCCTCCTAATGGAGTTGCTGGCCAATCAGGGGGCCGGCAGCTCCTAGACCCAGCATTGCCACCGGGAGCAGTGGCCACTGCTGGGACTACAGCCCAGCTAGAAGTAAAGATGCTGGGGAGCCTGGAAGGCAGGTAAGTTTTGGTCACCTCGCAGGGGGTAATCGGTCGGGCCCCAGCAAGGCAATGGGGGATGGTGGGGCGTTGTGTTGGGGGTGGTTGGGTAGCGGGGGCAGCCCTCCATTGGGCACAGGATGCCCAATCATGAGGGCCCCCTCCAGTACGTTTGAGAGCCGCCTGCTTTTGTCAGGCAGCTTCTTTCGAGTTCAGGAGCCTGCTTGTCATGCGTAAAGTCTGTGTGGAGGCGGGCAAAGGCCCTTAGGTGGCCGTTAAGTGCATAAAGTGGTGGCGGAGACGGGAGTGGGTAGGGAAGGGCTCCTGGAGCCTCCCAATCCATTCTACGCCACCCACCCCCTTCCCCCACCTCCCGCCACCATCCCACTCTTTGGGGTGGTGTAAAATTCAGCCCAGTGTTTCAAGTTATTGACCTTTCATCAATGACCTGAAATGCTAACTGTTTCTCTTTCCACAGATGCTGCCTGACCCTCTGGATATTTTCTGTTTTTATTTTTGGATGGGTAGGTGTTTACTAAAAAGTTAAGTCTTTTATGTCTATTGACATTATCTTCTCATTAACTGCTCACATTGGGATTATATTGTGACCATACTTTGCTAAAACAAAAGGGGAGTCAATACATTAGAAAAGGTTGATCTCTAGAGTGATAAATGATGGCCACCCAGGAACTGTACCCACTGCAGACAAAGAATACATGCACTTGTCAAGTTTTTCCAATGAACGCAACCTTGAGCAAAGAACAAAGAACAGTACAGCACAGGAACAGGCCATTCGGCCCTCCAAGCCTGTGCCGATCTTGATGCCTGCCTAAACTAAAACCTTATGCACTTCCGGGGACTGTATCCCTCTATTCCCATCCTATTCATGTATTTGTCAAGATGCCTCTTAAACGTCATTATCGTACCTGCTTCCACCATCTCCCCCGGCAGCAAGTTCCAGGCACACACCATCTTCTGTGTAAAGAACTTGCCTCGCAAATCCCCTCTAAACTTTGCCCCTCTCACCTTAAACCTATGTCCCCTAGTAACTGACTCTTCCACCCTGGGAAAAAGCTTCTGACTATCCACTCTGTCCACGCTGCTCATAACTTTGTAAACCTCTATCATGTCATCCCTCCACCTCCGTCGTTGCAGTGAAAACAATCCGAGTTTATCCAACCTCTCCTCATAGCTAATGCCCTCCAGACCAGGCAACATCCTGGTAAACCTCTCCTGTACCCTCTCCAAAGCCTCCACGTCCTTCTGGTAGCGTGGCAACCAGAATTGCACGCAATATTCTAAGACATTATAGAAAAACTGATCCCAATTAAAAACCAACAAGCAAATGTACACATGTGGTAAGAAGATTTGTACGGTGCAATCTATGCAACAAGCAAAGTGTACCTTGAACTCAATGGTTCCTATGAAGCAAACACTCTAGAATATGTAATGTTCTGGTACCTTATGAAATTTCCCTTTAAATGAATGTAATATAGTGAATACAGTGCGTTGACACATATTCAACTTTGTGTTGTTTTCATGTTTATAAAGCACTTCAGTACTTTATAACTGGAAGGACCTTTAATGCCATGAAAATAGTACATGCCACCTGCCCCCCAGATTTCCATTGTAAGACCTTTTATTGTACAACAGCCTATATTATAATGCAGCTGAATATCAGCTTCGCAATTTAATAGTTGCATTTTATTTTGTGTTGTGAGACATTGGATAGAGCTGAGACCTCCATTTAAATGTGCAAACTGCAGAGCAGCCAAGCACAATTAACCTGGTACAGTAAGTATTCTATGCATTGATTAGAATGATTTTATAACCAATTCAGAATGTTTGCTCATCAATAGTTTGTGAGAGAAATTAAAATGTGACCATCTAAATTGAATTCAGGCAATGGACTATTTCTTGTTTACTTGCTTTAGGGATGCTTTGGTCATCAGCACTGTGAACTGCTTGACCAGTTTCTTGTCTGGTTGTGTTATATTTACTGTCCTTGGCTACATGGCAGAAAAGAGGAATGAAGAAGTGGCAGATGTGGCCAAAGACACCGGTAGGCTGACATTGCAGTAATAACATGCAAACTTCCAACAATTCTAAAAGTTAATAACCAAAATGTATAATTTGAATCACGGTGTAATTTTTTTTAAATTGAAAGAGCAGTTTTTAACAGATTGAGAGTTCTGGTGAGAAAGTAGTTTGAAGTTGATGGGCTTGCTGAGATCTTGCTTTCCTTTAACTAAAAACGCTTGTGTTCTTTAAGGAATAACATAACTTGGGTATTCTAAGTAGGAGGATAATAACCCATAGGCTATTTACAAATGTAGATATTGTTAATGGTTAAGGCTGAGAGTTATTTTGAGGGTTTGTGATTTCTGGGGCCCTCAACACTCTGAGTTGACAGTTATACGTAGAAAATAATATATTTAATCACAGTAGGGTCAGCTACCTATGAACAGCTTTCCCAACTTTTGTTTTGCTTTACTAAAATCACTATCACACAAACACCAACAAAATCTATTAAAATAATTTGTTTGAATATTTGAGATGGATGGAAGTTCTGTCTAAAAAAAATACAAGCATGTGCATTGTAGGAAACGGCCAATTATCCTTAACACAGCTCTTGAAAGCAACATAAAGACAAATTAACCACCTCATGATCCATTACATTTTATGCATTTACTTGAATAGTTTACAGGTAATTTGCAGAATAATACTATATGGTACCTCCAAATTAAATCATACGTTTAGAATGACATTACAAAAAGTAAATATAGAACCAGATCTATAACTGTTCATGAAAACCTTGATTATCTCACTTAATATCTGACATAAAACAAAGAGTTATCTGGGAGTGATTTACAATACAGTAATTTAATCGATATATATTACAGAAATTGTCATTGATGAATAAGTCAAAGGTGGTTGATTTTGGTTTGGTGCCAGTAGCAGAATTTTTTAATTCATTCATGGGATGAAACCATCTCTGGGCAAGGCCGACATTTATTGCTCATTCCTAATTGCCCTTGAGAAGATGGTGGTGATTCGCCTTCTTGAACAGCGGCAGTCCGTGTGGTTCTGGAAGCCCCCTCAGAAGCTCTTGCAATGGGCAGGAATGAGAAAATGAGAAACAACCCAGGATTAAAGGAAGCACTACAAAGAGGTGGTCATTCATTTTGAAGAATTATGATACCCAGAAAGGCTGCCACGGCAGTTGTAGAATTTGCACTTTACTCGTGGCCCTGAGACAAAAACATCCATTGATTAGAGGAGGAATGAGAGCGGTTATATTGGGCCGGAACGTGAGTTCCTAGATCGGGGAGGGGAAGGGTAATTTGATCTGGGCCTATATTCTCTGGAGTTTAGAATAATGAAAGGTGATCTCATTGAAATGTATAGAATTCTTAGAGGGCTCAACAGTATAGACGCTGAGAGGCCATTTCCCCCAGCTGCTGAGTTGAGAACTAGAGATCATAGTCTCAGGATAAGGGGTTGGCCTTCTTCCCATGAGCAGGGGAGAAATTTTTTCACTCAGAAGTTGTAAATATTTGGAACACTGTATCCCAGAGGGCTGTGGAAAATCAGTCATTGTGTATATTCAAGACTGAGATTGATAGATTTGTGGGCACTAAGGGAATCAAAGGCTATAGGGATAGGGCAAGAAAGTGGTGTTGATGTAGAAGTTCAGGTTCCAGATGACATATGGCCTAATCTTGCTCCTATTTCTTATGTTCTTATGTCTGGGCAAGTCCATGAAACTCTCAAACTGCTTTCTCACCAGAACTTACAATTGCCAAAAATAGTAATGGTGAAGTAATGGTGAATTCATGGCATACACCATGACTATGGTGCAGACATTCCAGTAAATTAGAATATGAGTAACTTCAGCCATTACATGCAGCATCCGAGAATTTCCTGAGATGTAAGTGCTGCTCCACAGTGGAAAAGTTAAACAGCTAACTATGATAGCTCTGCCCCATTAAAATCAATAATGAGATTGAATTTGCTGAATTAGGGCTATTGTGATCACCACAGCAACTCAAACCATTGCAGAATGGCACTTGGGGGGGGGGGGGGGGGGCTCAGTATCTTCGGTGCAATCACAGGAATCATAGTTTACTGCTAAAATTAAGAAATATTCATATTGCTCTGATTCGGAGCATTTTGGTATTATTTAATGTGGCAGTTTTGACAATGTTCAGGGTCACTGTAAAGCAGCAGAAATAATATCTATCTGGTGGAAGTTGGTTGCCAGTTCCCAGCCTTGACCTACCATCCAAATGTGACTTTTCCTCTATATGTAATGCAGATTGTTAATCTTGTGCATGTGGTTGTCAGTTCCCATTTGCACTTTTATTAGAATCCAAGTAGCAAACCAGAAATTGCGCAGGGAATGTGGACTGCTTAAGCAGCTGACGGCTTAAAGCCTTTGGTTTCCATGTTTGCACAACCTCAGTGGGAAATTGGGGGTTGGTGAGGTGGATGGAAGGGGTCACTATTCCTTTTAATGAACTAACCAGACAGATTTAAAAACAGCCCTGAAGGTGAATTAGCTATCTACAATTTCAATTTGTCCTCTCTTCTATCCAACAGTTTAACCATTAAACATTTATTTTAAACAAACCCGGGAGCAGGTAGCATCTCATCACAGTGGGTTTTTACCTTGGCCATTGGCCATGCTGCTCCCAATTCTCCATATTGCTGGTTGTGGCGTGTTCTAATTATTGTGCAGTACCTTGGTTAACAGACGATAAAACAGCACAACCGTCTAACGTATGGCATTTGTTGCTAATATCGCAGTTCCAGCGCATTCCGGGCCTTTGTTTCAAATAAGTGAAACAAGGTGGATGGAGGGGCAGTAAAGTTCAGCTGGATATGGGATCTTAATAACAACACTGACAATGAGACCTGAAGGTACACAGGATAATGTCATAATAGTTATTATAAAGAATTTCTGTGCTATATATAACAATTGTATGCCTCTATCTCTAAACTTCAAAGCATAAAACCCCCTCTTATCATAATATACTTCATGGAAGACTCCCCAAGAGCTACAAGTGTAAAGATTAGTTTGACAACACAATATTTAAGGTTCCTCTTTTACACCTTGTAGTTTATAATCCCAGCAATATCTGCTTTCAATGTGCCAGCCAAATGCATAGACAGATTTTTGTTGCTTTTCAAACAGTAACTGGGTGAATCTTACTCAAAATATTTTCTGACTATCCAGTCCAATGTTAATGTCTCACCTGCTGACTTATGCAGAATACTAAGAATAATGGAAGCTATGTACAAGTAGCCTGCTTATTTGATTCCCATGCTACAGAAAGATACAACCCAAGCAAGAAGCTAGGAGGCAGAGGGATTAAAGAAAGACAGTATTAACAGTATTTCATACTGACCAGTTTGTAATCTGCTTCTACCCTTCTCTGCCTAGGCCCCAGTCTGCTTTTCATCACTTATGCAGAGGCAATAACCAATATGCCTGCATCCACATTTTTCGCCATAATATTTTTCCTAATGCTGATCACATTGGGTTTGGACAGTACGGTAAGCAATAAAATTAGACTCTCTACATTTGTCACCTGTTGAAATTCCTTATGGCTGAATAGTATTGATTGGTTTCATATTTCAACCTTTCGAGGGAGCATGACGTTTGTAAGAATTGGAAGTATTTAATATTCTTATGTAAACTTGTGTTTGCTTTATGGGCTTGCTTTGAATTTTTATTAAACAAGCACCTATACAATTTTGAAAGAAAGTGTTCATAGAAACCTGTATCATCTACTCAGCTATCTTTCGACCTGTGTATATTTTCACAATGCTTTTCCAGATTTGAAAAGGGTTGGAAATATGCTTTTGAAGACACCCTCTGGTAATGTTAGTCGGATATTTGCAATAGAAGTAATCGTATGTATGTTGCATTGTGCTCTGCTCACATTGTTGAATCGCAATTACTACACGACTGCAATAGTTTTCATTTTTCACATTGGATTGGTGATCAAAACAATAGAAGTCCAGACTAAAGGAGCCAACTGCAGGCAGCCAGTAAAAAGTCAGTGTAATTGAATTGCATCAGCACACTGATAGAAAGGCCACACAGGTTTTGCATTGCTTTAGAGCACCAACATGCTGGATTGTAGAATGGCAGGGTGTGGATTTGCATCCAATCTTACCCCCTTGTGAGTTCCTGAATGTAAGAGAAGTTGGGGGAAGCTGAACAAGAGTCAACCACTTCCCCAGAGGAAGAGAAATACTGAAGAACAGTTCTCACAGGGCCTATTGGTAGTCTTAGGAGTAGGACTAACAGACAACTTGGATCTTGTCCACTGAATGGTTTGACCCTGACACATTGTGTAGTAATGGGTATTTATCCACATTTGCCAGTAGGATTCAGTTTAGGTTGGAAGAATTGGGGGCACACATTGGATAAGTGGGGAAATTGCCTTCAGTGGTTCAGCAGGGGTTTGTTTCCCAAGATCGAAGGGCATCTAACGTACAACCATTTAAAAACTGCATACTGTTTCTTCCAAACCACACTGGGCTTTTTTTTTATAAACCATATATAAGATAATCTTACAGTCGACAATATATCTGGAATTAATAATATAAACAATGACAAATGAGTGGTTGCCATGTGCAGTTCTGTTTTACAGTTCATTGTGGTAAAAGTCTTCATGTAAAATATCATTTTGGTATGATCTTTTGTTTTTATTCCTCAGTTTGCAGGCCTGGAAGGAGTGATAACAGCAGTATTGGATGAATATTCAGAGTTACTTAGAAAACGTCGTGAATGGTTTGTGCTTGGCCTGGTCATAGTCTGCTATTTGGGAGCTTTGAGCACCCTTACATATGTAAGTGCAAAGGTCTAACTTTAATCATGGTAAACTACAGGCCATTTCCTTATCCCTTCTAATTACACTAGAGTCTACTTAATGTGTCATCTTAAACTTAGTCTCTGCTTAATATCTGAATGTATTTACTTTGGTGCCTGTATTTTAATGACTCAGGTTACGTAAACATAGTTTGCACTTTGCCTCATCACAGTTTAATTTTTACAAAAATACTAACAGTGGTACTCTAGAGGTGATTCACCCATCCCTTCTCTTACCTTGTGTCTGTTTAGTATTTTATGTCTTTGTTTTACCTTCACCAATCCTATGCCTTCCTGTTAGCTGAACATGTTTGCAGAAAAACTGAAAACTTTTTATAACTGTCATCCCTCATACAATCAAACCATGAAGCAGAAGAATTTAAAGAGCAATGAGGAGAGAACAGGGCAGGAAATTAGCTTTGGATTGCCAGCACAGATACAATGGGCCGAATGGCCACCTTCTATGTTGTAAACCTTTATTAAATATCAAGATTGCTTGTTTAAAAAAAAGACATATTTTCTGACTTTTATTCTAATTTTAATTGAAATGTGGTTAAGGCAGCAGCTGTGAGTCCATAATGCAAAATGTGATAGCATAACCATGAACCATACCATGTTATTTGGGAAACCAGAATAAAGCTTTGTGTTGACAGCGGCAAGTAACCAAAATGGAACGTGTTCTTTTATTTTGTTTTGTCTTACTGATGTAGGTAAATTCAAACAGATTCTTTCAGTTAGCTGTGTAGTTCATTCCTTTATCTAAGTTGGTCCTCACCACAGCTCCAAGTTATTTTCCTTGATTAGGAGAACAAGAGAGCATAGTCTGGAGATATCTCCATCGACACGACCACTCCTATCATTAGCAGATGTATTGGAGTAGTAACCTTGGAGTAGAACTCAAGATTCAAATCCTTGCCAATTTTCTTTATCCTGTTCCCTCTCTTTTTTTTCCCCTCCCCACCCAGCAACTCAGATGTTTCCTTATAAAAGTGTTACATAACTCTTGACATTCAAGACTTCAAGTTGTGAGGCAAATGCTTTAGTTATTTAACTGTAACTGCAATGGTGCAAATACCAACCTGTTGAACTAAAACAGCATTTGGTTGCTTATTTTTTGACTCATTGCTTCCTGGCATGGCCATAGGACTTCTTCAACATTGCATGGTTGATGAATGATGGTTATTTCTACAGATTAACTGGGTGAAAACAGTTGATCCTAGTTGAACCAGACTGCCATAACTTCAATACTATCCAAGTTTTATCAACACAGTGTAAGATTATCCTGTTTTTGAGATATCAATATTATAATTTTGGAAAAAATTGAAACCTTTCCAGAGCTGCATCAAGTCTATAAATCCCAAAAGCTGGTGTTTTAATTACCTGGTGGTCCACCAATCAAATGAAAAGGTGATTTTTGTAACCTTTGATCATCTTCACCCATTCATGCTCTGGCAGCACAGTCCTGACTATTCATACACAACAATGTATACATAATTTTCTCAATACTATAATAACATATCAATCATCATCTTCTATGACCTTTTACATCTATGTGTGTGTATATATATATATATAGATAGATATAAATTGATGCAACAGCTTTTGATAGGGCTATTGACTATCTTGTAGTCTGGTTGAGGTGACTAACACAATATGATCTAGGTCCTAAGGACTCTCCTATGTAGTGCATTCACAAGTAAATGTCATATATTTCTTTAATTTCAGGGTGGAGCATATGTGGTGAAATTTTTTGAAGAATATGCTACTGGAGCTGCTATCATTGCTGTTGTGTTTCTAGAATCAATAGCAGTATCTTGGTTTTACGGTAAGTTACTTTATGCGGAAGAAAAATGCACAACATTGGAGTTATTTGATGAAGAATTGTGAAACACATTCCAAATCACTGCACACTCGGAGCACAAGAAGCTCAAAACT
Organism: Heterodontus francisci; assembly: GCF_036365525.1. Classification (NCBI taxonomy): domain Eukaryota; kingdom Metazoa; phylum Chordata; class Chondrichthyes; order Heterodontiformes; family Heterodontidae; genus Heterodontus; species Heterodontus francisci. The sequence continues at coordinate 42,384,376 of NC_090400.1, forward strand.
TGAAAGGGCTTTAATGGATTGCCCTTTCGTATTTGTCTACTGATTTCTCCTGATGAGATTTTACAATATACTGATCAGGCCATGCTTAAAATGTTCAGTTTGGAAACTATACCACCAAAATGATCAAGGATGCAATAAAAAAACCCAGTAAGAGTGATCCCAAGTGTAAAGGTGATGAGATAGATAAGAAATATTAGAGAAAACTTAGAGAAGATGTTTTCACTTAAAGGGAATCCAAAACTAGGGACTATAAATATGATAGTCATTAATAAATCCAATAAGAAACTCAGGAAAGACTTTTAACCAGAGAGTGGTTAGAATGTGAAATTTGTTACCACGCGGAGTAGTTGAGGCAAATAGCACAGATGCAATTAAGGGGAAGCTAGTTAAGTACATGAGGGAGAACAGAATAGAAGGATATATTGATAGGCTAGATGAAGTAGAGTGGGAGGAAATTTATGTGGAGCATAAACACTGGTATAGACCAGTTGAGCCAAATGGCCTGTTTCTGTGTTGTAGGTTCTATGTAATTTTGAGCTTTACAGCCTGGAAAGGAGGGATGGGGACTTCACTAAAATATACAAAATAATAAATATTATAGATAAGGTAAACTCAGTTATTTAAAATAAATCCGGAAAGTAGACCAATAAGAATAAATGCAAATTGATGAAAATTAAAACAGGTATCAGGAAAAATGTTATTCAAGGTCAATGTTATTCATGATCCACCAATCAAAGTAATATAGACCTCTCCCTCACTCTATCCTCCTCCAACACCCTTCTTAAAACCCACCTCGTTGACCAAGCTTTTGATCACCCCTCCTACAATTGACTTTGGGGGTCAGTGTCCATTTTTATTCACTTACACCTCTGTGAAGTTGGGACCGTTAGACTCTATAACGATACAAATAATTTAGATATTTAACAATGAATAATAATATAAAATCAAAGACAAATATGTGACTTTAAAATGGCGACAAAATTACATTTGCACAGCCCATTCAAATACTCCCCCATCCTCTAACTTTCACTTGAAAACTACTTAGTTTCGACTCCCTGTATGGAGATGGACTAGGTATTAGAAAATCTTCCAGTAAAAATTCAGTTATTTTAAATAACTTGTTGCACTCTCATACAGAATTACCAGGAGGGATCGTGTAAATAAAGAGCTGCTGTAAATAGAACTTTGATTTGTTTGCTTGATTCATGTTCACTTTCTTTTCTGTTCTTACTACTTTAGGAATGAAGCGGTTCTGCAGAGATGTTAAAGAAATGCTTGGTTTCAGCCCCGGCTGGTACTGGCAAATATGCTGGGTTGCGATTAGCCCAATTTTCCTGCTGGTAAGATTGGCCTTGAGGACAACACCTGGCCAGCTTGTTACTGATTCTTTTTGTTGTGCTTAGTAAGGTAGGGCACATGAAACTGACAGCACAAGTGTACCAGGGGTTAGATGTAACATTTCCCCCAGCATTGAAACAATAATGCTAATTCTCAGCCTCAACAATGTACGCTGTACTGGGTCAGTGCGATCTTTCTGCTTCTGCAAACTTTGTCTTTCTGGCCAAACACTAGCTAATGCCAAATGCAAAACCAGATGTCTGCTGTGCATCCAATGGAAATGGGATTGAAATGATTCATTCATGTTAGATCTATAACAGCTGTTGGGAAAGGGCCTTTCATCTCCTTTGGCTGGACCCAAAGGTGGAATGTCAGTGTTAGAATGTACTTTAGTACAGAGTCCTTGAATTTACTGATCCTTATAAATCAAACAGCCTTGGTGAGCTTAGATAATCAAAGATAGAACACTTTGATAGAAGCATTGAGAGTTTTCTTTCTCTTCCCTGTCAATTAAAGCTATCTTAGATGAAACAATTAATTACAGTATATTTAAATCTTTATAGTGATAGCCATGACATTAGACCTCTGTGAAGTGCCTGGGAATATTTCTCTGTTAAATGTGTAAGTCTTTTCAAAAAGGGGCTCTCACTTCCCTGTAAGGTCCTGACCCCGTACTAAGTATCAAAGGCACGAAACAAAACTTTGGATACAATTTCCACTTTACGTGGAACACCTTCATTAACTCACCAAGCAATAGTATATATTTACAACACCAGTTGCTTAGTAGACCCCTGTACAGGAGCTCTTTCCTGGGTGGTCATATCTGCTGAACGAATTCTTCCGCATAACTTCCTGTGACTGACCAAGTCACACTTCCTGGCTGCAGCATCAACGTCCTTGTGGGCTGTGGCTTTATACCCCTTTCTGACCCTGGTCCCTTGATATATAAGGTAATGTCTTGAATTGGCTCATCCGATTGGGTTTCAGTGCCTTATCAATCCCACCATGGCTATGCATGACCACCTGCATGTCATCATATCCTGCTCTCAGCAGGGGGTGGCGGGGGGGGTGGGGGTGGGAGGTCTTGGGTGCATACCTGCAATGAATGTGATATCTGTATCTTGATAAGGCAAGAAGGAAACCATTCACACATATTTCAAGAGGCTATTGTCCATGAGAGTGGTTGCAGACAGACTGTCTGATGTTGTAATAGCCAGGGCTACCACTTTGATGTCATGTCCTGACTTGTGTGTGTATGTGTGGTGGGGGCATCCTTGTTCAGGTACACCCTCTTTAATTTTAAAAAGTCCAATATGAACCCCAGTGATGATCTCTTTGGTCAGAATGCTTCTCCCTTCCTCCATGTTCTTACCATTCAGTGATCCCCAAATGTTGGTCGACACCACAACTTATGAACAGAAATGCAACAGATATTAACAAATGCCTCACAGCATGACCAAAAAAAAAGAAATATCCAAATGCCTTACAAATGTCAGCCTTCAGTTTGTGGTGGCACTTTTGCCTCGGAGTCAGAAGGTTATAGGTTAAAACCCTACTCTGTAAACCTGATAGCATAATTTAAAACTGCCACCATTGTTCAAGTGGACATAAAAGATCCCATGACACTGTTCAAAGAAGAGTGGGGGAGTTTCTCCAGCTGTCCTGGCCAACATTTACCCCTTAACCAACAGCACCAAAAACTCTTTCTCTGGTCATTTATCTCATTGCTGTTTGTGCAACCTTGCCAAGTGTAAATTGGCCATTGCTTTTCTCCACATTACAACAATGACTGCACCTCAATAAAGTACAGCACTAGCTGTGAAGCACTTGGGATGTCCTGAGGTCATGACAGGTGCTACATAAATACAGGTTATTCTTACTGTTGTAACAAAAAAAGATTTCTTGTACAGATCACTTTGAATTTGGCAGAAGGAAAAACAAATCATTGGGATTTGAACTTAGTTGACATGCAAGAAGTCTTGTGGAACTACTATTCTCCCAAATAACAAGATGGTTTTGCTTGTTTGAGAGATTAACTTGAATCAGAAGGAGGGTACATCATTGACAGTAACCCTCCACTTACAGACAGGAGTCAAAAGAGCAGCTTTGTTACTTATTGTGAAACAGTAGGGGGGGGGCAGGAATTGGAAGTTAAAATGTATATACCTTCATGGCTCACTTTTAAAATCATTTAATAAAGATTATCATCAGCATCCTTTGTCTGGATCTTCCTGGTGATTTTTTTTATTTGAATATGAGTGGTAATGTCAGTGAAATTGGTTTGGAGGAATTCCTGCCCCCTAGAATGTGAAGAAGCATGAAGTAACATACATGAAATTGATCCTTGTGGGTTAATGACTGTATACTGATAACTGCCTTTCAATTTATAAATTCAATAAAATCACTAAACCTGTTCCTTTAATGATGCCATTGGTATTCATTTAAAGAAATAGTATATGAGAAACGCTCAATCTTTAAATAACTGAACTGAAAGTATTCATTTCATAACAGCTTGATTTATACTTTTGAACTCCTACGTTTATGACGATGCAGCTTTGAAAAATGAGCTTAAATGTGAATTGATTTTATTCAAGTTGATCTTAATTGAGTTTTATTGTACTGTCCTCATCAGCCTAAATCTATCTAGTTCTAAAGATATTTTAGTGCCCTTTTTACAAGCATTTATGGATATTACCCCACAGAATTCCAGATGCAGCTTCTCAAAGCATTTTTTGTTATGAACTGTAAATACATAAAATTAAGAGCAAGAAAAGTATTTTAAAAATTAGTTCAGATGTTTTGGAAAGGAAGATTTTAAGATTCAAGAACAAGATTTACTTGCTAGACTCAAAATAGATATTGAACCTACATGAACCTATCTAATTTCGTAGTGATAAAAGCCACTTCACAGTTAGATGGTGGTGGGTTTAAATCCCAGACGATCCCATCAATTCATTACCTTACTTACAGTTGTGTTTCGATCCAGGACATTAGTTTACAGTTGCGTCTTTAAGCATAGTGGATTATCATCATGAAGAAATGCAGTGTTACACGGCAACACATTTTGTATAAGACAACTCACTGCATAATGCAAGTGATGAATTTGCCTGTGTTATGTCTGGTGAGGTTCATAGCTTGAGAAAGGTTACAATCCATTCATTGGAAATGCTGAGAAGTCTCATCACATTAATAGCATCAAAGCAGCATTGTGTTTATCTGTACACATACTTCTATTTATTTTTTAAGTTCAAATGGGCACTTGGTTCCAATAAGTATGAGCAATAACAAGACCACTGTGACACAATTTAACACTAACGATTGGTATGGTTTATCTCCAACATATCGATGCCTGAATGAGTAATGGTCTCAGACACTTGCCCCGTTTCATAGAAGGTGGTCTATCTTGTGAGAAGAGAAAAATTGGTGGTCAATTTTTGTTCATAGCAAGCACCTATAGAGCCAGTCCTAGGTGGTGGAATAACATTGATTGCAAAGAAAAGGAGTCACAAACAGGAATTTGTTAAAATATTCCATACTACTTAACTGCAAATTTTTACTCAAAGAAATTCTAAAACTAAGAAAAAATATTGTTTAAGCTTCCTGTGTTTCACTACAAATATAATTTGGAGATAAACTAAGGTGTGAAATCTTGAACACAGGAATTAAGTGTGTTGATAAACTGCTTTGGCAAAGGATCTTCTGAACTTGAGAGTTCAAGATACAAGTTGGAAGGGTCTTGGGGAAACTGAACTATATCTAACCTGATCTGGGAGTGTTCAATGCAAATTAATTGTCAATAGGCAATGCTTTCACACAATTTTCTCACTGAAATGGCTGATTTATGTCAAACCCTAATTGTGTGAATACTTAATAGCACCATCAAACTACTCTTTTAAAAAAAAAACACTTTTGGCATCACTGATTAAGGAGATATATGAAGTGTTGTAAATCTGTTTGGATTTGATTGTTTCCCTCTTTCCGTTAACAACAGTTGTCCTATTTTTCAACAGTTCATCATTGCCAGTTTCCTGTCAGCTCCTCTAGAACTTAAGCTCTTCAACTATACATACCCTTATTGGACTGCAGTAGTTGGCTATTGCATTGGTACTTCATCATTTATCTGTGTTCCGTCCTACATGGTTTACAAAATTATAATTACTCCAGGAACATTTAAGCAGGTATGTGGCAGATGTTCAACTAAGTGTTCATACTCAGTTTTACTAACAAGTGGAGAAAGGAAAATGGAGAGAGAACAGAATGTTCCGATTACTCCAAGGAAACTATGCAAGAGTCAACAGATTGACTATTTGAAATGCTCACTTGCTTATACACTTGTGTATTTTCAGAAGTGTGTTTGATATCTACTGATTGTTTAAATGTAGAAAGGATTTGTATGTTTTCTTCCTGCTTTATTTTGCCAATTTTCTCCTCTCCTCTGCTGAGCATGTTGCCTCCTTGCTGGGATAAAGTTCCACAGGCATCAGACAGTCTGCAGTACATTACCCATTGGCCATTCTTTGGTCCTATAATTGTGGTATGGTGGCTTGGTCAACGGGAGCGCTCAATTCTTCAATTTGCTTTCCTGTATCCCGCAATTTCAGGACTCATGTGAACCTAAACAATCTCAGTCATTGAGAAACAAAAGGTAAAAGTGCAGCACATCACCAAAATTATAGACAGTAGAAGAGAAATATGTTGAACTATAAATAGCAGCACAGCTGAACCCAATCCTGTCCTGTTACAAATTATCTATACGTTCTTCCAGCAAGAGTTGCTGGAAAACATTAAGAATCAGAAACATAAGCAGATTCTCCCAACCTAGGACCAAATTGTAGTGCCACAACCAAAACCCTGGCTGAGATCAGCTAACTCTGCACATACCAAATATTGAAACTGAGAAAATCCTGGTCTGTATTGCTTATCTAGTCACTTTTCTTCGGTGGTGTTTTGGGTTCAGTCGGCAGCACTCCTGCCTTTGAGGTAGGTGGTTGTGGGTTCAAGCCCCATTCCAGGCCTATTAACACATAGAACTGAATTTTTAGGTCCCAATGGGAGTGGGCATGGATTTTTATGCCGCTGGCTGGCAGGCCAGTTTCCTGGTCTCGGGCCATTTTCCCAGAGGCAGGATGGAGGGGGTTGGCAGCAGGGCTACCTGCCTGCAAGCAGCAGGTAGCCAACTGATTTTGTTAAGGGCCTATTGTTGGAGTTCGACTGGAATTTTCCAGTCGGCTTGCAGGTCCCCAAAGGCATTGGAGAGCAGTGTAGCTGCCTGGAAGCAGCCTTCCAGTGGCAGAGCAGGGGGGCCTCCCTCAATCAAAAACAGATTGATTGGCTAGTCATTTCAACAAATAAAACACAATCACACTGATTGTTTGATATTTACACCTAGGGAAGTGAACTCTCAGCCAATAAATGAGCAGGTCATGAAGTAGTTATGCCCATTGGATTAATGAATATTGTAAGTATTTGTTGCAAGTTTTCATGGCCCATTGATAGCACTTCCTTCCCTCTAGTAGTCTCAGTCTTCATTCTTCTCCAGAAGGAGTCAATGCGACATATCCTGCATTGACAGGATGTTAGTGATGTTCCATGGAAAGTAGTGTCCCTCAGATACCATACTCAAATGGCCACAGCCTACTCAGTCTGTCCTCAACCACTGTAGGCAAACCTCTCTTACACACCTACTGCTACTGGATAGCAATCGTGAGAGATTTTCTTCCTAATCCCATACCAGTGGCTGTCATGGCCAAATGAAGCATCTGTTTTACCATCGAAGGATTAAGCTCAGGACCTTTCTGACCTTTGTAGTTTAGTATCGTAGCAAGCTGCTCATTTCTCCATTAGGGGAGGGTTGATGTGTATTACATTTACGATTTAAAAGTTGCCAAATAATTTTAGGTTATATTTTTTAAACTTCTGTTACAAGAATTGTTTCTGAAGAGCTTAAGCAATTTCTACAAAGCACACAGGACCAATTTGTAGCTGTGTTTTGTAATGAAGAGAAATTATGTTGGTTCATGAACAATACAGTAGATAAAATACAGGATATGTTGCTGTATAAGATTTAATGTGAACAGACTGGTTGTTGTGCATTTATCAAGCTGTGGTCAGGCAAACCATTCTGTAAATTTGAAGCAGTGCTATTATACAGCTTGTTACATCATCAGTACACAGCCCACATGTTGCTCTAGTATGAAAAAGATGAATTTCTCTTTTCTTTGATTCATAACCATTTATGTATTTTATACCATGCTGATTCTAGGAGCAGTGACTTGTTATTGTATATCAAAGAAATAATTTGCCTTTTAATCGTTTTTTAAACAGCGAATTTTAAGAAGCATTACTCCGGAAGTTGAAGAAAATGAAACTCCTAATTCTGGTGTACACCTGAATTCTGTTTGATACAGCTATAATGAGTGCCCTTAACTTCTTAGACTAACTGTTCAGATCAGCCAGTGGTATTGAGAGGTCAAATTACGTACCCTGAATTATAGACACAAGGAGACAGTGATCCTCAAAATGCAACTTAGTGATGTCAGTATTCCCTTCAACTTTAGATTTTTTTGTACATTATTGTATTGGGTCCATTATGTATCCACACACATGTAAGCTCAATGATAAAAGTCAGAAAAACATTCATTTCTTTTTACTGCCTACAGGGCATTATGCTACACATTGTTTTTATAATGAATAAATACCAGTGACTGCCGACTGTTGCTATGTTCCATAATGTATTTTGTGTATTTTACTGAGCAATTGGTATTGTAATTATAGGTAAGCAAAGTTATTGGTGAATTTCAACATCAGCATTGTTTTATGAACAAAGCAACATTGCAAAGATAATTATAAGTTTGATTTTAACATGAGCTGGATTTTTGTTGGGTTGTTAAAAGTTACTCAAAGTCATTGTAATTGGCTTGTGTATTTGCTTAAAATGGTAAATTGTCCACTTTTAGTCCAAGTGTAGTCATGAACTTGAATTTTCGTTGTTTGCTGGCGTTCTTCACATCTACGTTCTGGGTGCCTTATTCATTATATTCCTTGTTTCAATATTAGGTTATTGCTTTTTATAACAAATGCAGATAAATGGAAAACAAAGTCACCCAAAGGAAGAGATAACTGGAATAGTAAACATTCAATTTTTGTACATAAATTATTTTGTTTTAAATGTATTAAAGAAAATGAATATAATTTTTACAAAACATTCCATATATACTTTTTGTAAATTTTAATGTTTAAGTACTGTACTTCAAAATGAATGTGATGGTTATACTGGACTTTCTAGTCAACTAACTAGTTCAATATGAAAAAGGGTGAAAGTCAATTGATGAAAACAACATACACTGACAAGATTGCTGTAAGTCAAGTTACATTATTTGACACCCAAATGATAACATAACTTAGTCTTCACTTATCTGAATGACTGACCTGAACTACTCATTTTGATACAATAAATCTGTGTGGCATTTGCAGCCTATTTATTGATTTCTGTTCAGCACTATGATGCTACAACAGTTGTCGTGGAGGTTGCAAGGTGGTCAGTGGTATTATTTTACCGAAGAGCGAAGTATGCATGTTTGGTCCAAATTATAATGGAAACGTTCATTGTGCTTAACCACCTTTGTAAAAGGCAGACAGGTAAATTCCATTATGAAACAAAATCTTCCCTCTCGATATGAAAAAGTCTGATAAGAGGCTCCTATTCCAAAAAAAGGACAACTACAGGGACATTAAATTGCCACTTTACATTATATAGTGATCTCGAATGTGTTGTATCCAGGCACTTTGAAAGGCATCATCACTCATTCATGTAACTGTTCTGGCAACATTTCATCACTATGTCCTTAACAGCAGTCATTTCTACTTGATTCAGTCAATTAACAGGATGTTAATTGTGCACTCTTGTAGACAAAGCTCATGTATTTATTTTCTCTGTGATTCTGTCTGCTGAGGTCGCAAGTGGGATATGTAAGCGATGAGTTATTTTTCTACCACACATGAAATGTTGCACAATTTACACAAACTAGGGCACGTAGATATGTTTTTCTAATCAAAGCACCACTCACAGCAAATGTGAACCACTGTAAATATTAAGGTTACTTCATTTAACCAATATATCTTTTTTTTTAAATGACCAGACCCAATTACTTTGATCTGAAGCAGTCCAAGTGAAATATTTTTGGTTGTTTCCCCATTAGCTCCTTTTCTTTTCCTACATCACCCAACAAAATGTTTCTTTAACTTTTTCTTCTTAGCCACTTATTTCAATCCTCCCTAGCTATTCAAAGAAGAATGAATTGGCTGCAGGCTCCCCTGCTGTTACTGCTGCTTGTGACAACAGAAACCAGCTTACAGCATAGCAAGATGAAAAATATTTAAAATTAAAAAGAACTTTACAAAAATTTTATTTAAATCTCCTGCAGCAAACAGAACACTTAAACGTGGTTCATGTTAAACAATTCTGAATTAGAATTAATACAGGTGAAACTGTTCCCTTAACATGAATATTCCTGTCAAGGTGTTTCTGCCATACAATATATTGTTCACTGTAGTTTATTTTTGAATTGAGATTAGTAGCTTAGAATTTAATTGTCTGTAAGAAGTTAACTTACACTGAGATCCATCAGATGAATGGGCCCAGCCCATTACAAGGGCTGTGTGAACATTGTAAATGTCGTAATATCTGAATGATTCTATACTGCGCAGCAAATCGATCCATCTAGTGGCCTATGAATTGATTAACTTCAGCACAGAAATTGATCCCTTAAATTCTTGTCCTTGACACATACTATTTTGTTAGTGGTGAAGCTACCTGCCCCATGCCCCCCAAAGGAATTGGGAAAGTAAAACAATTGATTCTTGCTGAATAAACTGTTGCAATTTAGACAGCCTTTTCCACCACTCCGGCCACGATGGTTTGAATGGTCTGGCTCAACAAAAGAACAGCATAATTAGCAACCCTCATCATACAGTGGTGTCCCACTCCTTCCCTCTTCTTCGGTTGAGATTGACGCTGATCATTTGGGAGGTCAGTAGAAAGCTGCAGTACAACTCACAACTGTCTCGTATCATTGCAATTAATCCCTCCAGTTCAGTAGTGGCAAAATTAATGTAATTGAGATGTTCCATCATGCTTAATACCAAGTGGTCTTTTTGCTGGTTGTGTATTTAGAAATAATTTTTTCTGACAGTTCATTTGCTCTGCAAACTAATTCTTGTATGATTTGGCAGAAAAGGGATTCCAGCAAATCTGACAAAGTCCCTCAACAGTAATTTATATTCTTATAATTTAACTAAGCAACATTGGTAACAAGAAGTTAAAACTAGCTATGAAAATCATGCTTTAGGTAACGGTACAAACCACAGTAAAATACTTGGATGAGGGAATTGAAACGCAAGTACACTCAAGTAAATTACCCCATGATCCTAAATGTGATGGGGATAAACTGATGAATATCTCTTGGTCACCTCATGCTACTGTTTAGTTACAGGTAGTACAAGCACAGACATTTTGTGTAGAAATGCTGATGTCATCAATGGGTAGAACCTAAACGATACCATTCAACAATTCCAGGGTATAAAAAGAAGGGGATTCCCTTTTAGAACATTGAGGATAATTCAGGCAAACACATTTTGTTGTTCATTTTAAAGGGTTATAAATCATGATAATACCTATCTTTAAATTTGTTACCATTTGATCATTAGGCTGTTTTTGCTCGTCATCTACATAAATGCACTTCTATTAAGGATGAGAATGCTGACCTTCCTCAGCCCAGGAATAAGTGCCTGTAGTCGAATAGTTTTCACAGTCCAAATGATCCTAATGGACTATGATTTCAAATCTTACTTCATATTGGGCTATCAACCAAACTTTACACAATATAGGCATAATACACATACAAAAACTGAGTGAAAACTGGGGCTAATAATACACTAGATTAAAGTTGTCAGATTGAATGGCTGACAGGCTCATGCGCTGTAACACCATCTTGAATCAATTAAGAATCCATGGAGTTCCAATCATTTAAAAAAACTTGTTGGAATTTGCTGCACATTGAAAAGATCATTAACTGCTCTCTAGTGTGCACACAGGTTTATTCACTTTTGTTTTTAAGTACAGTAGTTTCATATTTGTGAAGTTTCTTATGCAACTAATGTATCAATCCATTTTTGTATGTGCACTGTATTTGTTGCTCAAGTCTGTATGTTTATTGACACTGTTATATGTTACTGTCAAATGTTAGTCCAGCTTTTGTACGTATGCAAATTATATTTCTAAATTGTTGTAGTAATTATATCCTGCAAATGTGTGCCTACAGTTATGGATATTATTTTACATGGTTATTAAAGTTTATAATTTCCATTAGTTACAGTGAATACTTTGATTACAAATTTGTATGTAACAAAAGTTACATGTGCTTCTCGTTGCTGCCTGCCCAACCAACTGACTATTCATTTACTCAGTGAAAAATCAATTTTCCTTTCTTCTGTCTTTGCTTTTAAAAACACAAGACTATAGAAGTCATTTTTAAAACAGGTTTATTTTCCTGTGAAGTTGGAGATTTTGAAATTGAGTTAATTTACTTCTTTTGACACAAATAAAGCCTCGATATACTGACAAGCTGATAGCAACAACACTTCTCTCTTCCCTAAGTCAAAGATAAAGAGATAATAATTAAATCACCCCATTGACTTAAAATAAATTGCTCCATCATCTGCAATATATTTGAGGTCACAAGGCTTCCATTATGAACAGACCAGGCTTAGTGCCCTAATGTGTTTGGTAGATCATCATTATCATCATCATTGTCCTTATGGACCAAGAAATAATCTTACTATCGTGGGAGTTAGTTTCATTTTGTAGAATGTTGTTCCATATAACAAAACACAAGATGCTGCACAGTATATTCACATTGAAAATGAATTCCCTAGCATACTCCAGCCATATTTAGGTGGCCCCTGCGAGAATTGCATTAATTTATTAGACTAATTGTTATATTCATTTCTCAATTTGGAGATTTAATTCTGCATAAAAAGCATTAGTATATGATGAAAAATCACAGTTTCATTTACCTTTGCAAATATTTTTCACAATGAGCAAGTTCAGAATCATGCTTCGGTTTGTTGATGCAGTGATGCACATTTGGGTGGTGGTATGCAATGAGATAGTTTGTTAGCTAGGACTGGGAAAGAATGGTCAGTGGGGGGTGGGATTGGGGAAATACAACCTTTTAACTGGGAAGTGCATTTAATATTGCTCTGACATTAACTGGAGGTTTATGCTTCACTCTTGGTGTGTTCATTGATGCTGGTAAGTTGGCCTGTACGAATCGCCAAGAGCCCAGATTGCTTCGTCTTTGTCCAGCTCTTAGAACAAAAGTATCACGTGCTCTGATTGACATACATCTCATTGATAGTTTACTCAGCATCTGGGGGAAGAACATTACCAGCCAATATCTTAGAGATGGCTATATTCCATGGAGGCTCAGAGAGTTGGGAGGGTTGCAGCTGGACACAGAAATTGTAAGACTGGCCTAAAGGCCTGGATCGGGGTGGGGATGGGCCTTATTTATTTCTAATTAACCCAGCAGCATCCTTCCTAATGCCCTCAAACTTAAGCCACTTTTTTTTCTTTTTCAGAATGATGATCCTGTTAGGTGAGAACAAACAACCCAAGTTTTATATGTTTGTATGAATTTAGTAGTTCTAACAATGATCTGGATTTCGCAGTAAGAATAACAGCAAGGCAATCAGTACTCAGCATTATAGAGTAAATTGGTCAGCAATTTCTGGTGACCGCACATGCGCAATTAAACGTGGAAATCAGGAATTTGCTGTCAGATTGTCCTGTTTCTCCAGAAACTTTGCTATATTAGTATCTCACTGAGCAACTCGGCCTTAAGACACAGGAAGTTGCGGTACTCATGTGATATACCTACTAAACCCACCAGAAAAAGTTAGGGCTTGTCCATTCAACTGTATGTAATTTGTTTAACAATGGTGCAGCAAGTCTCAATTACTGCCACATAACCTCTCTGGCACAAAAATTAACTTTTACAAATGTGGAGTCTCATTCCTTCAGATTTTAATGGAGATTTTAAAAAAATTTAATTTTTCTTTTACTTTTGTCTCTTAATCCCATCTTTCCTTCCTTCTCTAGTTTGCTTTCTGTACATGATTTGGCACTGAATTAACTATTCTAAATTACACTTTCTGGTTTAGGCTGTGCGTGCTTCACTCAGGATGCTTCAATCTGATTGGTTATGGAGATACACATTTGCTTGTTTCCACAGATCCCCTGTAGAGGGTGCTGTGCTGTTCTGGATTTCTAATTACTGCAACTTCAGGTTCAAAAGCCCATAGAAAGTCTGTTGGCAAGTGCAAGTGTAATGAACAGTTAGTGCTGTTCATTTGTCACTGACAGCAAAATCCAGGCCACTAACGTTTTGCAAGGGTATTACTTCATGGCTGAGTTGAAAATGCTTCTGCTCAAATATCTTTGAAGCAAATAGCTTACCTGCTAATAGAAGGCTTTATATACACTGAAGATCCACCTCCTTAACGTTACAATTCCTTGTTGGTATGCAGTTCCCACAGATATAACTGGGTATCCTGTACCTCATCCAAGTAGTTATTCTGCAAGTGAATGCTGGATGTCTCTAAGATTCATGAGGTCATTGGGCCATAGCTAAGCTCGATACTGTCTTCACGAAGCACATACTTCCAACTAGATATTAATGGATAGAGATCAAGAGCAGGAATCATGAATCTAATACTAAATACATTTAACCCTCAACAATACAATGTTAAACACCTGCACATACCAAATATTTATTTAGTGTAGAATTGACTTTCATGTAACTGTCTCTCCAAAAAAGGTTAGGTCGTCAATCGTGTTGAAATTCTAAGAGGTTTGGCAGCATTTTAGATTTTGCAATTAAATACATGAAATCACTGCACAGCAGCAATAAATAAAGCAAGCAGAATGCTGAATTGTCTAGCTAAATCAGAGGCTGCCTTGTTAAAACTGTACAGTATTGGTCAAACAGCACTTAATCATAACCAAAAAGAGTCTTCTATGCCATGCAGAGAAGACTCGTGGTTACGTCAGGCGTCAAAGCGATATTACAAAAAGACTGGAGAAACTGGGGCTCTTTGGCCTTGATGGATAAGGAAAGGCAGTTTTTTGTGAGGGGGAGGGAAGATGGATGAGCTAAGATGGGCCAAATGGCCACTCCTTCATCTGTATTTAGGTTCTATCAACTTGACTCTCAGCAGTGTTTCCAGAGATTTTTTTATTTGTTTCATGGGATGTGAGCATCGCTGGCAAGGCCAGCTTTTGTTGCCCATCTCTAATTGCCCTTGAGAAGGCAGTGGCGAGCTGCCTTCTTGAACTGCTGCATCTGGTGTGGGTACACCCACAGTGCTGTCGGGGACGGAGTTCCAGGATTTTGAGCCAGTGAAAGTGAAGGAATGGTGATATATATCCAAGTTAGATGTTGTGTGACTTGGAGGTGAACCTGAAGATGGTGGTGTTCCCACACATCTGCTGACCATGTTCTTCTACGTGGAAGAGGTTGGGGTTTTGTAAGAGGTCAGGGGTTTGGAAGGTGCTGTTGAAGGAGGCATGCTCAAGAGACTGAGGACAAAAGGGCTGAGGACTCTGTCCAATCAGCCAGGACCCAACTGTTTAAATTTGCTTGTGAGACCTGCCTCCTTGCAGACAGCTAATCTATTCTGCTCTTTCACCAAGCTGTTCAGCAAACTCAATATTTCCTAGTGAATGGAAATATGATAAAACACCCAATCCATTTGTTTTGTTTGAGTACTATCTTGGAGTTGCACAGGATCCAAATTCTGCTATTTGAAAATGCTCATTATAGAAAAGAATTTACCAAATGAAGTAAATATCAGATATTTTCAGTATGCCTCCAATAAATATTTCACTCAAACACATTACAATATTTGTTGGACTGTTATGTCATTTCTGGAATGGCAAAACACTATATGTGAATCACACAATAACAAATGACTGTGAGGGCAGTTAAACATCCAAAAACATCACCTAGTCTTTTCTCGACAGGTAGGCCATCTTTTTAGACTCGTGAACACGCTCTTCCAAAAAACAGGATGCAAGATTAATCCTGCATATAAACACATATCAGCAATGACATCTGCAGCACTTTTCAAAACTGAAGCAACCGTTTACTATCACAGGTACAACAGAAAAGTTCTAATTATGTCCGTAGCTTGAAAATACTCTTCAGAAACAGAACTATTACAACTCTGAACAAAAGAGGTGCCACTTTCAATGAAAAGCTTAAAACCAACTGTACGATGCATCTAAATGCCTGCTAACAGAAAACAAGCTGTTAGACCTCTGAGTTTCAGCCTTTTTCATTGTAATCATGAAATACCAGCTCACAAGTCTTCCTAATTAAAGAATATCAAACTTACAGAAAAACTCAAATTTTTGAGCTAGAACAGGTTCCCCCCACCCCCCACACAGGTTTAGTTTAACAAGTCATTTAAAGATATGACTTATAAACAAAAGTCTGCAATTACCACAGTATCTTTGATAGTTTTCTGCTATGTTAATAAAATATCAAGTTTAGTGGAATACTCTTAAACCCCAAAGTATTTATTTTTGTAGCAACTGAGGAGAATAAACAGTGAATGGTTTGTCTTAAAATAGCCATATATACTTATGCCGGAATGCAGATTCAAAAGTGATGTGTTAATTCATTTCCATTCACTATGCCACAATTGTCTTTCTATTAAGAGGTGAAGATTGATTTTAATAGTTATTAGAGTTTCATACAAGACTTCACAAAAACTTTCAAAGATTATTTTATACATTTAAAATTTGAATTTTTGTGGATAGCAGTCCCAGTAAAATTACTCATTTTCTTCTGGCTCAATATATGACTTTGTTAAAGCCCTGTTCATCCGCCTTGCGAGATATCGCTCTTTTGCGGACGTAATAGTCTCTTGATTGCTGCGCTTGACAAATTTACTGAGCTGTTGGGTGTGTTCAGCCCCATTTGTTTCCTTTTTGGGATCATCTTTTGATTTTTGCTCACACAACAAATTCCGGTTCTTGTCCTCATCTTCATTATTTCTGGTTTCTAAACTCAGTCCTTCAATTCTTTTTTCTTCAGACCTGGATCGCTTGTGATCATGTTTTCTGGGTTTTTCTTTTTCTGAGGTATTGCTGGAGCTATCTTCCCTTAGATCACTGCTTCCATATTTCTTATCAGCTCTTTCAAAGGTTTCTCCTTCCTGTTCCCTTTCAGAAACCTCCTTGTCCCTGTTTCCCACTTCTTGGTCTTGTTCTCTGTGCTTTTCTTCCTTTTTTCTGTCATCTTTCTTTGAATACTTTTCCACTTTGTTTCGCTCTTGTTCCTTGAGTTTTTCATCTCTCACTTGTTCATCCCTTTCTTTATGCTTTTCTCTGTAATCTCGGTGTCTCTCGTCTCTTCCACTGTTGTAGTCTTTATCTTTAGATTTTTCCTCCTTGATTCTCTTCTGTTCTCTGCTATCCTTATATTTTTCTCGTTCTCTCTCCTTTCTACCATGATTTTTGTCTCTATGCTTTTCCTTTTCGTGTTTGTGCTCTTTATGGCTGGAAGTTTCCCTACTTCTCAAGCTTTTTTCCTTATCTCTATAACTCTTTGAGTGGCTCTTGCTTTTCTCACTTCTGCCTTCTTTGGTTGAATGGCCCATATGTTGATGGTGACTTTGCTCTTCCTCACTAGAGGACCCTGCATGCCTTCTGTACTGACGACTTCTTGCCTTCTCTTCGTTAGTCTCTGAACTTTCATCATCATTTCTTGTTTTGGAAGCCAATTTTTTTTGACCATTTTTAGCTTCGCTGTCATCACCACTGTCAATTTCAAAGTCACTGTCTGCATCAAGGTCTTGGTTGAGTTTATCCTTAGACATGGAGCCCCTTGCTATGATATCAGGATTTTTAGAGTCATTCTCATCAGGATAGTTTCTGGATTGTTCTTCTTTCACACTGGGGAGAAATACACAATGTTAACACTAACTAACAAAATCAAGTAAAGTACAAGTTTCCTTTTTAAATTTAGAAAGATAAAATGAGTGATAGAATTTAGGGTCCCAGAAATTCTACTAAAATTTCCATTTGATTAAAAATGTTATTTACTGATTAAGTAAGTTACCTGAATGGACTGATTTGAAGAAACTTTATGGAAGACAAAAGCTCTTTCCAAATGTTGATACAGCTTCAAACTTACAGTTTTATATATGTATTAAATTGTCAACATCTCTAGAACCATTTCAATTTTAAAACTGATTTAAACGAGACACAAGAAACTTTTCTCTTTCAAGAATTATATTCAAATTCGGACAAGCCGTATCACATAAAACAACATCTAGGGTTACCAAAAGTTTCAAGAAATTACTCTGGTACTGTTTAGATTTTACAATTTTCTTGTTTATTTATTTTGTGATCAAGGTATAGAATGTTAATGCTGAAAAACAGATCATGTTTTAACTTTCCGACTTCCCGATCTTGATCGCATTTATTCAAGCATCAATTTTTCAACTGCTTCACACCATGCTAAATTGCCAAATTAATAACATCCATTCTCCTAAGGCCAGCTTTGTATCCCATTACAGAGGAACAATGCTACAAGAAGCAGTACTTCAAATATTAAGTACTCCTCTCAGTTATTTAATGCATAAAAGTCACAAGATCTTTTCTACCAGATGGCAAAAATCCATTTATAGACCAGTTTGTTGAAGTCTCATGTACACCTGATAGGTCATTTGGTGAGGAACATACCTGGCATGCAAAGACCCATCACCATGTTTAATTGTTGCCAAATTTGTCTAAGTAGTATCATTTTGCCTGTTTATTTCCCTGTAAGAGCATGTGCCACCTATCCAAGCTAAAAGAACACTGGTGCAGGTTGGCAAGGGCCAAAGCTTTGGGAATCCCATTATGTGCGAAGTAGTACTGCTGGAGTTTAACTGCTTAACTAGTCAATTAATAGTACCTTAAGAGTACTGCTAAACTGCCTGTCTTAAGCATCAGATTACTAAGTAACCATCCAGTTCCAATCTCTATTGCCAGTCTTGTCAGCTTGCAGCCAGCTTAATATCTTGCTCACCTACTTCTCCCCGCACCCCACCATTCTCTCGGAGAATAATCATTAGATAACCGTGGTCCTGTGCCATACTAGGCAGAAAGAATAAACCAGGAACTTCTCCTGAACAGAGTGACAAATAGGACCACTATATAGTTTGATTACAGCACAAGTGCACATCTACCTCATCCCAAAGTACCATCAGCGGCCACTGTTGGCTTTTATACAAACTAATCAAAGCAGGGGCACTAAATCCTGGATATTTGAGCATGGTGACATGCCTGGCTTCTGAAGTCCAATGCCTCAGAGATTCATCAGCTGTTTGACAAATACCTGCCTAAACCATTCTCCAAAGATCTGGCACGATAGCTACTCCAATGTTCTATGCATACAAGTTCAATGCAAGTACAGGCTTCTTCCTCACTAATTGCTTATCCAGGTCCTCATACATGGACTTTAATGACTTTAGACAGTAGGCTGATTCCCCATCTGGATGCTGGGCAAGAGTATAGGTCATAACCCTCCTTGCCTACCATTTTTGGTTTAATGGTTGAGAAATAGTTGCTCTGCCAATCTAAACAAAAAAAATGACAAACAGCACTTTTTTCTGTTCTGGGTGCCAATGCTGAACCACCA
Organism: Heterodontus francisci; assembly: GCF_036365525.1. NCBI lineage: Eukaryota > Metazoa > Chordata > Chondrichthyes > Heterodontiformes > Heterodontidae > Heterodontus > Heterodontus francisci. Next base: position 42,403,467 of record NC_090400.1, read on the forward strand.
ATTTTTAAAAGGTCAATGCTAGCCAAGTATTGCCATGGAAAAGATTTCACATGACAATGGTATATCAATTAGGCAGGGGGAGTATATTAATTAAGCAGGACAGTATTTTACATAAAGTATTTTCCTCCTATAATACTTACTCCTTCAATGCTTATAACCCCACAGTGGCCACATTCAGAATAGACCAGAGAGTTACATTCTGAATGAAATTCCCTGAAGGTTTATAGTTCCAGATTGTCTATTCAGTTCAGTTGCCAGGAGATACTATATTCCCTGCAAGTAATAACTATAGATTTTCTTCTTGGCAAAAAACATGCATGAATTCACATCAGGCTGTTTATTTCAATTCAATGCAAATCCCTTCTTTCAAAGATGAGGCCAATTCTGAGATCAGGTGGTGAGTCTTTAATCTGCATTGCCATCTGAGTGAATATTTCTGCACATTCTAATAGATGACTGCAGAAATTCAGCTACAAATTGACAAAACGCATAAATTTTCACCTTCAGTATAAACAGTTTTAATATCATTCACAACTTTAACATTTATTAAACCATGCGTAACTTTAAAGTTTCACCCTGAACCTCAGAGGGATAGGCCATTTTAGTCAAATCAGTCATACTAAATTCCTAAATGGATCTCAGAAACAAAAGGAATTTGTGCAAACTTGCACACAATTAAATGCTTTTCCTTGAATAATAATTTGAGAAGTACTTAGCAACATACTTTGCAGGATTATGGCCATCAGCAAGCACTTAAAGAAATAAATATTTTCATTTTAAAATTTTAACCTCCCCATCTTTCTCCTAAGCACTAACTGCTCCAAGGCCTCCACCAACACCAATATTAGCCAACCAATTGAAGACCAGAGGGTGATCTTCCTGCCAGTATTCTTCCTAGTCAGGAAAGCAGCTTTCAATCCCCCTGCTGTAACAATATGCTTGAAATCAGGAATTCAGTAGAGACCAGAAGCTAAATCTGTATTCCACCAATTTGTTCACACTTTTTAAGTAGATATTATATTCAAATATTTTCCTTCTTATCTTTATTTCCTGGCTTTTCCATGCTATGAGCTTCCCATGGTTGTGAGGATAGGAAGGTGATCAATTCTTGGGCATTACTTGTGCCCAGCTGCAAGCTGGTGTTCAAAAGCAAACCAGGATAATTCTCATCTGATTTTTTTTCTAGGAACATAGGAGTAGGTCTTCAGCCCATCGAACCTGCTCTGCCATTCAATACGATCATGGCTGATCATCCACTTCAATGCCTTTTCCCCCACACTATCCCCATATCCCTTTACGTCACTGATATTTAGAAATCCGTCAATCCTTACTTTAAACATACTCAATAACTGAGCTTCCACAGCCCTCTGGGGTAGAGAATTCGAAAGATTTACAACCCTCTGAGTAAAGAAATATTTCCTCATCTCTGTCCTAAGTGGCTTCCCCCTTATTTTGAAATTGTGTCCCCTGGTTCTAGACTCCCCAACCAGGGGAAGCATCTTAGCTGCATTTACCCTGTCTATCCCTTTAGGTATTTTGTAGGTTTCAAGGAGATCACCTGTCATTCTCCAAAACTCTAGAGAATACAAGCCCAGTTTCCCCAATCTCTCTTCATAGGACAGTCCTGCCATCCCAGGAACAAGTCTGGTGAACCTTCGTTGCACTCCCTCTATGGCAATAATATCCCTCTAAGACATCATTCCTCTATGTTTCGCTCCTTGTAACAGTGTGGGTCAGATTAGCACTTAATGTGTGTGGGGATTTGTGGAAAGAATTACACTCAGATACAGGCCCTGTTTTGCTTGATTTGATTATACAAATACATTTGACTAACATATTATCAAGATATTCTGCTTACTTTTTACCATTAACATTCTATAAAGTTGCCAAGTGGTAATAGATAAGGTGACAGTTATACACACCTACATATGGATAATTATATCAGTATTCACAATAATAATCCTTTCATCGTTATTTTTTTTTACCAACAGCACAGAAGTTTTCATTAGGCAGATTTAATGTTAAAGCGATTCTTAATTTTATTAAATTTGAATTGATGTTTGAGTAATGGTATCTAACTTGGTTGAACACATATCTCCAATAAGTGATAAATAATTATTTACAGGATGCTGTTGCCAGTGGCCACTGAAGCCAGTCTCAATCAGATTGGTCAAAAACCTATAGTTTGTGTAGAAATTGGAAATATCATACAAGTGCAGTTGTGTTTTTGGGGCTGAGGTAATGCAGAGAAAGGACTGTCTTCCACCAGTCCCCCAATATACCCATTCTGGGAGCTTCATTTGGAACAAGCAACAGTCGATATCTGTAACGCAGTTCGCATCAGAAAGTATTACATAGAATCACATAAGATATCAGGATATTTTTATGACAATTTTTTAAGTAAACAAAAATAAAGTAACCCAGGTTCATTGTTTCAGTCAATCAAGTGACATTTGTAGTTGCATTCCTATACTGTATCCCATAAACTATTCCAAGCTGATGAAATTGATTTTTTTTAAAAACATTTATCACTGAAGTGTTAGCAATTAGCAATATGCTTAGTGAGCTTGAAATATGCAAGTGCTGTAAGTTTTGTTTTACTAGAAATTGCTTAAGGATTCAATTCTCTAGATACAAAACAGTGGAATAACTATTCTTAGGTTATGACAGCTGTAGCTAGCCCAAAAAAGGGGGTCATAGTCAGACAAGGCCTCTGCAATAGTGGGAGAGTAACTGGATAGATACTTAAAACAAATAACCATACTATAAAGCTGTGTTAGGATTTACAGTTAACCTTGCTTAAATAAAATGTTTGCTGAAATGTGAAAGTTGATTAGTATGTGGAAATAGGAGTTACTTTACGTGAACAATGCTATGGTTCAATAGTCTAATAAGGAATTAGACCACTTATACTGAATAGCCATTATGAACAGCTTGCTTACAGGCCTCATGAGCAGCACAAATAAATTCTAACAGGCCAGTATGAATAATGGAGCCCCTGAACTTTAGTCCAGAGATGTTATGGAAGGGAGTTATAAAACCAGTCATGGGGAACAGCCCAGCGTGAAATAAGAAAAGATGATGTAAAGGCCCGATTGATCAATGATAGAAGATATGTGGGAAGGCTCAAGAACTTAATGGCAGGTGGATAACACTAAAGGGGGGCTTTCAGCCCAAGGTTTGAAACTTGACATTTTATTTGATATTTCATAATAAATACTTATAGGTCATTAAGGTCATGTCAATAATGCATCCAGGTGCACCCTTGAAAAGGGGTATAAAGTAACAGACTTTGGGAGACCTCAGTGTAGTTAACTCTCAAAGAAGACTCTGGTCCAACACTCATTACTTGGGGCACAAGAAGAGAAGTGGAAGAAGAAAGAAAGAGCTGTTCATGTATGCCTGCTGTCCTGTCCACCTTGGACTAGTTCTTGCTACTTGTCATGGTCATACGTTTTTGTTGTATCATTGGTGTGTTATATCCAGTTTTAAACTCTGATTAAACTCAACATTCCCACCATCTTGGTTGCAGTCGATCCCGATTGATTAGATATTGATATCAACAACAAACTGGAAAGACTAAAATCACTACTGAAGTTCATGGATGGCTTGGAAAGACATTGCAGGATTTTCTCATTATATGTCTATGAAATGGTTTTGACAGCTTGCAAGTAATAAATGCAACCTAAATTGCATGCTCGGCTCTAGCTTTATGTAGTCAAATATTCTGTGCAAGCCCTACATCATCAATTTGCTAGTTTTAGTTACCAGTGTATACATTACACTTGAAATTGTTTGCAGGCACCAATATGGCAGTAAAACTATACATCTTACCCTTTGGTTCCACGAATGCTGCATTCTGGAATCACCTCTTCACCCACTTTCTGATTCAAAAAGTGCCGGTAGAAACCACTGAGGTCCTTCTGTTTTGTTACATCCAAAGATGCTAATAAAAACAAAAGAGGCATCAAAGACATGTTTTATAATGAACTATCGAATCTCCAGTGGTTTTATAATTAGTGCGGGCAGTGTTTGTGTCACATAATGCACAAAGTATTATTCTGCTGCTAAGATGGGCCAGTGTCCCTTAAGGCCACATAGTCTAACTGCTCTCAAATAAGGTCCCAGGTCAATTGCAGTCTCACTGATGTTTGGTCAGAGTAATTTTTCAGCTAAGAATGTGTTTGTACATTTCAGGCTCCAGGTTTAATCTACAATAGTAAAACAGTCTGACAGATGCGATATAAACACACAACTTTTCACATACATAGTAATAGATAAGTAACGGAGCTAATGCTGTGTTTCATTCAAAAGTAAAATGCCCATTTCTTTAAATACCTTTTATCCCGCATTCGAAATACAATCGTGTGCCCACATTTCCTTACAATACAGCGTGCATAATATGGCCAAGAAAAGGCAAATCCTGAAAGCAGCTGGCTTTGATGCTTGGATATATTTACATTTACATGTTGTAACTTATAACAGTAGATTATTCAGATCAGTTTGTGGTATCCTTCCCTTTACTTACAAAAAGCTATTAAATCTTTTGTGTCAAGCAGCTCCAAACCCTTCTAATTTATGAAAGGATGATTGGTATAAAATCCTTTATAAAACATTTTCAAAGCATTGATTTACTTATATATAGTTATCAATGATTTTGATGAAAATTAGGCACTTCTATGAAGCAGAATATTGCTGACAGTCAATAATCTTTGCAGCTGAATAACCTTTTGCTTAAAAAATTCTACGTTTTCTCACCAATGAATATACAAAATTGCACTACAACAGTTGGAGAAAATCCAGATTGTGCCCAATTGTTGAACAAATTCTCCGGACTCAGACGTTGAGAATCAAACACTTTATTGCATGATATCATGGGGTAGCACACCTTACCTAAATGCGGTCCAGTGCTACTCCCCCAGAGCTACAGATCGCCGTGGATTTATATAGTATAACAGAGGCAGAGCTAACAGTTTCACAATTAGATAAACGCCCACAAGATGATCACAATACCGCCTACGTGACTGTGCACCATGCAGAGTCCGAGGTCAGTAGAGCAACAGTTTCAACAATAACAAGCTAGTTCCTTAATTCAATGCCCACTCCAGATACTATATCTGGCCGTTACTTCTGGCTAGGTTGCACAAACATGATAAAAGCGGAAGAGTCAGTAACGAACAGTCTGCGTCCACTTCCCCAAAATCCATCATGAGCTCTGTCCCTTCCTAAGCCAGATGATTGTGGTCAGTTGCTCTGTCTACATTTCTGACCATTGGTTAGGTTAGCTACAAGCTGCGCCCTGTTTTTCTATTTCTACAAAGTTAAGTAATAATTAGCAAAGCTCAGAAAATTCTCCAACAACAACACTCAGGGGATCCATTTCCCTGGGCCTGGTGGCATCCTAAGGATAGAAACAATCATCTACAAGCTGGCAATTCAAAGAAAAGTGTGTAATATTGATGGTATTGTAGAAATCAATCCAAAATGGCACTGCATTTGTATAATCTATTGCACATTTTTCTCATATCCTGTTCCCATTTTGAAAACTGTCATTCTTCAGTAGCCTAATCAACTTCAGGTCTGGTTTACGTGGTGTAGATGAGTAGCTTTACAGTGGTAAAAGGCACAGAAATTGTATGCGTTACTTCCTTAGCATCACACAATCCTTTTCCAGTATGTCTCATTGGTTGCACCTTTTGTGATTTTGTGCGTATATTTCATTTTGCAATGATAGTTGTGTAGTTACACTGCCCTGTTCTTGTTAGGATTAGGCCATCTGTTGTTCCCTTATTTTCTTTAAAAAAAAAAATTCTTCCTATTGTCATGCAGGCCCCACCTACCAAGAATGAGGCACACATTATTTCGTCACATGAACATTCAAACTTAAAATTGCTGCTGGGAAGAGGACCTATCACAAGGAATTGCCAGGCCCCTCACTGGAAAAACCTTTTTTGCCTGCTAGCAGACAGTGTTGGAACAAAGGACCCAGTCCTTGCTTCTCCAATGCACAGAAGATCTGGTCAGGCCAGTTTAGTCACATGAATAACTGGCTGTTTGAATTTGAACTTGCCACAGAGCGTTTGAAACTGAGAAAGTTCTTTTCTCCTGGACTGAGAACACCTCTCTCCTGTCTGCTCCCATCTCTTTCTCACAGAACTGAAAACCATTGAAGACACATGAACCCAAGAGAAAAAGGTCTCCTACAGTGAACAAGGTTTAAGAAGAATACTGGGCCCCAACGAAAAGCAAGACTACCTACAATCATGGACTACAGTGAGCTCGAAGCACAGTAAAAAACCCTCTTCAGAGATTGCCTCAAACTTTATTTTTCTTCTGCTCTTTTCTGTCTCCACTTGCATGTGCGCAATGCTAGCGTGGGGCGCGGTGTGTATCCATAGGTGTTAACCGAATTAGAGTTTAAGTTTAAGGTTTAATAAATTTCACTTTTCTTCTTTAAACCTGAGAAAACCTGGTTGTGCTCATTTCTGTGCCTTATAATTGGAAAGTGGTGAACAAGGATTCACCAAAGGGGAACTCAAAACACAGTGTGTTTAAAATTAAACCCTGTTACAATAAGACCAGGTAAAGATAGTAAAAGACCCCTGGACGTCTTTCTCACCTGGTTGTAACACTCTTCTGTTCTATTCTAACCTCACCACTTATCATTTATCTGTCTTGCTTCTCTGGAGACTGTCATTGCAGTATTAACTGACCCTTAAAGTCTATTGCAATCAAATATCCAATATTTCAGATTTTTTCATTTATTAATATTTGAAGGCCGGGGGCGGGGGGGGGGGGGGGGGGGAAGGTCTTCAGAATATTTACAAAATACTCTCCAAATAAGCAAACTAGCACAACTCACTCCAAGACAAGCACATATCTTAGTTGTGCACCAAATTCTTCCATGACTGTAGTATTAATCTAAATATTCTCCAATTATTTTTATATAAAATGCAGTGAATTTATTACCAAACCTCAATGTGAGGTTACATTTTATGCTCCTACATAAAAAATGTTTTGCTATGTACCATCCATATTTCTGTTAAGAGTATTATACTCAGACTTGTCGACTCACTATTTTTAATTGAAGTTTATCCAAGCTTAGTATAGCAAACTTTAGAAATTTATCAGAATTGAACTGTTTCTGAAGCATCTCAACAATACACAAGCAATGTTATTCCTAATGTACCAATTTCCTGACCATCTCCATTTTCTGTAACAAATTACTAAAGGTACATTGTATTCTACAGACAAACAGTAATGCTATCAAACTGCATATCTGGATGAGTCACAATATACTTCCAACTCAGCATCAGGAAGATCTGTCATGCTCTTCAGTCCCTGGCAAAAGACCCCACTCCCTTACCACTGGCTGCATCCTCTTCCTTAGCTAGTTTCTTAGCTGAACGAGCCCGAGTTGAGTTTTAACTGAATATACAATCCCTCACCAAGATCACTCACTTCCACCAGATTGCTCGTATGTGTTCCTTTGCTTTTGAAACTCTTACACATATATTTTTGTAATCTCTAGACTAGACTACTTTAATGCTCTTCTTGATGGCCTCCAATCCTCTACCCTCTATATACTTCAACCTGTCTGAAGCTTTTCACATGTATCCTGTCCCACACTTGTACTTGTCCATCAATCCTGTACCACTGATCTCCAGGTAGATATTTCCTCTCTGCTTCCCAGAGGAGCTATCCAGCAATAAAACAAATCAGACCCCTACATCCAGTATCATCAGTGTATTTGAATCCAAATGCTAAATTACAGCACTGACTTTGTGTAAAATATGCAGCAAATAAAAATACTTATTTTTAGCTATGATGATAATCAGGGATCAGCATTCAAGTTGGATGCTTCTAATTGTATTGGGCAATTTTTGTGTCCTTCAGTGCTTCTTCTGTGTCAGTAAAGCAAATGTATGTGCAAAAAGCTTTGAATTCATTAGCTTGAATTAAATCTTAATATGGTTTTAGTAAGGTTATTAAGTACAGGGTTGGAGAAGTAGCACTACCTGGTAGCAATTGGAGTCCAGAAGGGGTTCGAGCCTGCATGGTCTTAGTAGTTCTGTGTCGAGTGTTACGTGTTGCAGTTCACCTATAGTTTATATTGTTCAGATTCTACGTCGCTCTCAAGGGGGTCGAAGGTCAACACCACTTCTTCAGATGCATCTCGCTGATCCGGAGCCAGCATAAATCATTTGCAGAAACCAACAGGAAGTCGTCATTTTTGGCCAATTTAACTTGTGTTTACCATTATAGGTGAGTTATCAAAAAAGGGAGGTTTTAATAAATTTTCAGCACTCATTGTCTGTTTTATATGAAGCCCTGGCTTAGTGTGGAGGGAAAGGGAACACCCTCCAGGGTATCTCCTTTGAACTTGCAACACTTTCAGAGCATAAAACATTAAGTCAGAACCCACCACCCCAAAAGGATATTTTAACATGATATTTCTACGCAGAACAAAATGTAATCTTGAGCGTGCCCTGAATTCTGGCTCCATCCTGTTGTTTTAAATTTCCTGGATTACTAAAGCCAAGTACAGGGTTTTGGTGCATTATTTGTGAACAGATACATGATAGCTCACCCTCTCTTTCTGCTTCTCTCCGTTCTCGCTCTTCCTCCTCAGCTAGTTCTTGGAGCTTCTTTTTATAGGCTGAAGTGACAAATGCGTCTTTGTCTATATACTTCTCTCCTTCAGCCTCTCTTTCCTTTTGAATTTTTCGTTCCATCCTTCTGTCCTGTTCCTTTTTACGTTCCCCTACCGCTTTCAGGAGGCTCTCAATGTACTTGGGCTTTAATGATATGGGGGGAAAAACTGGTAAGTGAGCCTTCAACTAAAATCAGTTTAAAAACTTACCAATATGAACAGCCCACAAAGCACAATTACAGAACATCACGAACTATCCCCAATTTACTGGATTCCCTAATGAAGAGGTATAATTACTCTTAGCAATTCCTCAAAGGGCGACTCCAAAACATGAAAAAATAGTCAAGTAAAAAACTGTCCAGGATATCAAATTAATAATGCCTCTTGCATTCTATAATGGACATTCTTATGGTAAGGACAAGACTGAAGGCATAGATTTGTGTCGTGTGAGTTATTCCTTTCAAAACTATGCTAGCTTCCCAATTGGGGGACTGAATTTTACCAGCACCGCCACCCCCCCCCCCCCCCCCCCCACCGCCCCCGATGTCGAGGGTTGTGGCGGGGGCCCTGGAAAATGCCTCCAGGAGAGGTCCATGACGGGCCTTGATGCCAGGAATGCCCCGCCAAATATTACCAGTGGCAGTGAGGCCTTGCAGCGACCCCCACTCCCTCCCCGCTTCCCCCACCGCTCAGCAAAAGGAGCAGGATCTAAATATTTAAATGAATGTAAATTCATCATGAATATCAGTACCTGCTGATATTCAGGTAGGTTGCCGGGACACCTGCGCCTTCAGATCTCCGCTCAGAGATCCGAGGTGGAATGCTAGTTGGGAGGGGGGAGCAGATAGGTTTTCAGGGCGATGGGGAGGAGCTGGGGAGCAGGGTTAAACATTTTCGATTGGTCTAGGAGGTGGTGGGAAGGGGTAGAGTTCATAGGAGGCTCTGCAGTACCAGAGTCCGGAGACTTTGTGAGAGGTGAGTGGGGGCATTCAGGCAGGCCCTGGTGACGGAGTGGGTGGTAGGGTTCATTACTGTTGGGGGGGTGGGGGGGGCAGCAATCACTGCCGGTAGGGGCCATCCCAGCGGCGGCGAGGCTTCATAGCGGCACCCCCCCCCGCCCCCCCCCCCACCACTTGGTGACGGGGGACCTGATGTTAAATATTTAAATAAAGGACATGAATAAATGAACACGCCATTCCCCACGATCTTACCGGCTGTCTGCGATCCTCCGTGCGACGGCCGGCACTCACACGCCTTAACTTCCTTGTCCAGGAAAAGCTGGCGCCACCAAGGTGGGGAAGGGGGAAACTTAGGATTTTTAGTGTAGAAGAGGAGGGGAGAGGGGACAGGATCAACCCTGCATTTCTAGTGTGGGGGTGGGGGGGGGGGGAAGGGGTGACCTCTGCACTTTGTGCAGTTGGTGAGGGAGAAAGGTCAACTATTCAATTTAAGTAAAAACAAGAAATGCTGGAAATACTCAACAGGTCTGGCGGCATCTGTGCAGAGAGAAGCAGAGTTAAGGTTTCAGGTCAGAGACCCTTCTTCAGGCCTGACAAATATTAGAAATGTAAATGGTTTTAAGCAAGTAAAGCAGGGGTGGGACAAGAGATAACAAAGGTGAAGGTGTTGACAGGACAGAGTCACAGAGAATAACTGACCAGATCTGAGCACAATGCTCGCTGCTCACAATGTGGTCTCCTCTACATTGGGGAGACCAAACGCAGATTGGGTGCCCGCTTTGTGGAACATCTCCGCTCAGTCCGTAAGCATGACCCCGAGCTTCCGGCTGCTGGCCATTTGATCAGCCCCCCCGTCCTCATGCTCACATCTCTGTTCTGGGATTGCTGCAGCGTTGCAACAAACATCAACGCAAGCTCGAGGAACAGCACCTCATTTATCGATTAGGCACACTACAGCCTGCCGGCCTGAACATTCAGTTCAAAAATTTCAGAGCATGATGGGTCCCCCTTTTTATGTTTAGTTATTTGTTCTTTTTTTCTTTTCCCTTTTTTATTTGGTTATTTTATTTTAGGTTTTTCAGTTTGTTTCCACCGAGCTTACCCACTGTTTTGGTTTTTTTATGTTTGTGCTTGGAGTGCTCTGTGCTTTAGTCATTCACACCCTCTCTGTACTAACGCTTTGTCTTTCAGTACACCATTAACATACCGTTCGCCTTTGTTCCAAAGAAACATAAAAAATAGGAGCAGGAGTAGGGCATTAGGCCCTTCGAGCCTGCTCCGTCATTCATTATGTTCATGGCTGATCATCCAACTCATTAGTCTGTTGCGGCTTTCGCCCCATATCCTTTGATCCCTTTAGACCCAAGAGCTATATCTAACTCCTTTTTGAAAACATACAATGTTTTGGCCTCAACTGCTTTCTGTGGTAGCGAATTCCACAGGTTCACCACTCTCTGGGTGAAGAAATTTCTCCTCATCTCAGTCCTGAAAGGTTTACCCTGTATCCTTAGACTATGACCCCTGGTTCTGGACTCCCCCACCATCGGGAACATCCTTCCTGTATCTACCCTGTCAAGTCCGGTTAGAATTTTATAGGTTTCTATGAGGTCCCCCGTCATTCTTCTGAACTCCAGCAAATATAAGCCTAACCGACTTAATCTCTCTTCATATGTCAGTCCCGCCACCCCAGGAATCAGTCTGGTAAACCTTCGCTGCACTCCCTCTATAGCAAGAACATCCTTCCTCAGATAAGACGACCAAAACTGCACATAATATTCCAGGTGTGGCCTCACCAAGGCCCTGTATAATTGCAGCAAGACATCCCTGCTTCTGTACTCGAATCCTTTCGCTATGAAGGCCAACATACCATTTGCCTTTTTTAACCACCTGTTGCACCTGCATGCTTACCTTCAGTGATTGGTGTACGAGAACATGCAGGTCTCGCTGCATATTCCCCTCTCTCAGTTTATAGCCATTCAGATAATAATCTGCCTTCCTGTTTTTGCTACCAAAGTGGATAACCTCACATTTATCCACATTATACTGCATCTGCCATGCATTTGCCCACTCACTCAACTTGTCCAAATCACCCTGAGGCCTCTGTGCATCCTCCTCACAACTCGCCCTCCCACCCAGTTTTGTGTCATCTGCAAATTTGGAGATATTACATTTAGTTCCCTCATCTAAATCATTAATGTATATTGTGAATAGCTGGAGTCCTAACACCAATCCCTGCATTACCCCACTAGTCACTGCTTGCTATTCGGAAAAAGAGCCATTTATCCCTATGACCTTCCATGACCTTCTGGTCAGTTATT